>NW_024539270.1:0-276839 GCF_016758775.1 Suillus clintonianus | reverse complement strand
GGTCCACGATTTGATGGACGCGGAGGTGGCGGAGTATTCGGTGGTATGTCATCTCCGTGTTCGTCGCAAATTCTCCCTTCATATGGAGAAGAGTATACAGTGAGCACAAGTTTGGATGAGCGTCAAGTGAAATTAACACGCACCATTGATATTAGGATGATATGTTCTGGTAACACCAGGAACTTGAAGAGGAACACTACCATCTCGCCTCGCCTGGCCAATGGACACCAGCACCACTTGAAGGGCGTTGATCTGAGGCTGTTCATACCTGCCTCATTGGCAGCATCATCATGAAAGCCATACCCACGTCCATTTGACTCTGGCAAGTCAAACTCCATTTGATCATCGCGACTCCCAGGTGCTTCAAGTTGTTCGTCACCTGCGCTAGTCTGAGTTGGGCTGCGTGAATGCATGTGTGCTGAGCTTGTTGCAGCATGTCCAGTGCCAGGTCGGGATGACTGGGAACGTCGTGAACTCGACTCGGAGGAGGAATGGTGTGATGACGGGATGTCGGGTTCTTCAGATGCCAGTGGATGCTGGGATTGCATATGAGTGGTGCGCCCTGACCTGTTGTAAAACGGCGGATACAGCCCGTCACTAGGCATGGTAGCGTGGGTTGAGGGCGGCCAAGGTTGTGTATATTGTGCGCACGAAGGTTGCCATTGGCCCGCATCATAAGATAGTGCCGATGGTATTGTAGACTCGAATGGGGCCCATGAGTCTGGCGTCGGAGGTGTAACTTCGAGTTGACTTTATACAAGGCCTGGTAAATGTGCAGGAGAACATCATGCATGCGAGTACTTACAAGTAGCCAATGGTAACATGATCTGCCCAGGGTTGATGCAAGGTGCGCCCATGAATAACTTCCAGCCACACAACACGATGTGTTCAGGGTTGATGCAAGGCGCGCCCATGAATAACTTCCAGCCACCACCGAGAGCATGATGGAATGCGTTTGACATGCAAAGACAATCACCTATCTTGATGAGAGGAAGGCCAAGAGCATGACGGAATGCGTTTGACATGTGAAGGCCACAGACATGAGACTCCCCCCCCCCCTCTCAAGTCTAAACACACACAAGGTGCGCCTGATCCTTCCAATCTTCTGAAGCAGGGAGTTGCGGCACACATAGCATCTATAACACAGCAGTCAGCACACCGCAGTTACCAACCGGACATTAAACGGAAACCTCACCATTCAAGTTAAGCATATCACAATCGTCCACCTTGATGAGAGGAAGGCCAAGAGCATGACGGAATGTGTTTGACATGCAAAGGCCACAGAAGTGAGACTCCCCCCCCCTCAAGTCTAAACACACACAAGGTGCGCCTGATCCTTCCAATCTTCTGAGGCAGCGAGTCACAGCAAACATAGTAGCATCTATAATACAGCAGTCAGCGCACCACAGTTTACTAGGAGCTAGAGGAAACATTACTGGTACTAGGATGTTGGTCACCAATGAAGATTTGAATTGTTGGTATCGATGTTGATAGTCGGTGATTGTCGTCTCCTTCAAGCCCTGGCAAGTTTGGAAAGAATTCGACATCAATAAGTAGAAATATATGGTCGAAGGCGTGGAGATATGAAGGAATGGAACTCGGGCACTCAGGCCGAAGAGCGTGCTGTTGAGGCGTTGTAGGGAACTAGTTCCCTGTGGCCTTGTATTGACAGTTTCTACCTAGCTTCACTTACCCCTTTCCTTTGTTTATGTTGGCATTTGACTGCTTACCTAATCATCAAATCTTCGCCCTACACTTCCACTCATTAGCAGTATTCAGTTCATATTCTGGTAGCTCCCCTTCAAGGGTTAAGTAGTAGCTTCCCCAGTTTGTAGCTTCTCTGGTTGTAGCTTCTTAGCTCACTAGTTTGCTCCTGATACCAAGTTCTAGCCTCATTGTCTGGAGTGACACCCTCCCTCTCTCTCTCTCACACACACACACACACACACACTCTCTCTCTCTCTCTCCCTGCTTGAGCACTCCCTAGTCAAGAAAGCCTGGGTCTTACATTGTCTCTCAAGGCATAGCAGCTAGGCAGCAAGACCCAACACCTTCTGCTACTCAGCAGATTTGTTGTCCCCACAGCGTGGCAAATTAGCAAGTCAAATTACATTGAAGTCCCGATTCGAACATCTTACTTGTAAACGCGTCTTCTTGATAAAGCCTTTGCGTCCTGCAAGCTCGCCCCCATCTACTCCTGCTATGTCTACTCGACGTGTCACCCGTGCAAAAAATGCAACTCAGCATCCGGGTATCCCAGACATAACCCCGAAGAAGAAACGCTGTACTGCAGAAGAAGTAGCTGCTGAGCGTCAGTCTAAGTTAGATGCTAAAGAAGAGAAAGAACGCACCAAGAGAGCTAGCATCAAACGTGTTGCTAAATATGAGAAGAACCAGGCGGACCAGGATGTGGTGACCGATGCTACACCGCGGGCTGCGCTGCCCAAGCCAAAGCCAATCCCAAGCAAGAGGAAGGCTGTTGTGGCGCCTCCTGCTACCAAGAAGAAGGTTACGCCTCCTTCAGATGCCGAGATGAGTGATGCACGAGCTGCACCTTCGGTACCAAGGCCAAGGCCAAAGCCAATTCCTCGCAAGCAGAAGGTAATTGTACAGACTCCCGCTGCAGAGGACAACGGGTTTCTGTCGGATGCTGAGATGGATGATGCGGCTGCTGATAGCAGCGCCTTCAACCCCGATCCAACCCAACATTCAGGCACGGTGACCTCGGACATAGACGCAGATGGGTCTGATAGTGCAATGCCATCGTCGCCGCCCAGGAAAAAGACGAAAGTTAGCGGGAAGAAGGCAGGGAAGGTGACGAAGAGTTCTGTACGAGATGCTATCAAAGCGGTCCAGCAAACTCATATGTCAGGGAAGAGTAAGGCTGCAGATAGGAAGAAAACCGCACCTCACAGCACAATCAGCCTCAATTCCGATGACTCGAACGACTCAGACGACTCGGACATCCTTGTTGTCGACGCAACGCCGAAGAAAGCTCCCAGCAAACAGCCAGCATCTGTTCAGCAGGATGACGATGCTATGGTCATTGATCGGCCTTCAACGAAGGCATCTAAGAAGGCCACCAGTAAAAAATCAGCACAGTCAGTTCCGGCTGCTCGCTTGAACAACGACTCGGACGAACCTATCACCAGTCACCCTCCGGGAAGGCAGCCACCTCAGTGGACCATGCCCATCTTGAGTGAATATGACCGCGGTGCTACTCCTATGGCTGGGGCTCCAGGTCGTGTTGATAAGAAGGGCAAAGGGAAGGAGAAGCAGAAGAAGGAGAAGGAGGGGAAGGGGAAGGCAGATCTGGCAGATGATAAGAAGATCAGTGTTAGCCGTCAAGCACGTTCTGATGAGAAACAGATTCCGCCGAGTTCGAAAAGGTAAGCCCTTTTCTTCTTACCCTTTATCATGCTTGAGCTCACTCTCAACGAAACAACTCTATATTACTTTTTCCTCAGTGACTCGACTCCCAATGGCAAGGACTTTTCCACTGGCATTAATGATTGGGCAGCAAGCATCCCGAAAAATGCAAAGCCCACTAAGGCCACCACCAGCCAGCCCAGCATATTCAAAAATAGCACAAGTTCACGCCGCCTTCCCCCCCTGACCAATGCCAGCACTCGCTCATCCACCAATTCGGTGTTGACAGAAAACGTGTTGATTTCTCACGCTATCCCCATCACGCAGGAACCGAAAGAGCAAGATACTCTGCAACTCCATGATGGACTCGGAGGACTCTCAGATGAAGATGAGACCCAGGGTCTCGAACGAGAGGCCGCAGTTGCTAGCCCTCCCAAAGGGAAAAAACGAGTTTCAAGTTCGGTAAGTGTCTTCTTATTTTTTTAACATTAAAGTCAGTTGTTGACCTTATAATATAACCACATCATATTGTACAGGCTCTCGTCAAGGATTCGCCTGGCAAGCCCCCAGCTCGTCAAGCCAAGCGCACGAAGAAACCTGGCAACAACGATCTCCCGGATGGTGTTGAACAAAAGCTTTGGCGCCGTGTCTTTGTTTCTACTTACATGCAATACGTTGCAATTCTGGCTAACCCCTGGGAAGTTCCCCCCAAGTTGGCCTGCCAGAAATTGCAGGTGATCTGGGACGCAATTTTCCCCAACATCTCGTGCACAGTCACAAGCACGAGCACCGTGTATCTCATAGTAAGTCTGTTCATATGTTTCAATGGCAATACTAACTTCAACCTGGTACTATAGACTGTCCAGCGTGTTGCTGACTCCTATCGAAGCTTCATCGGCTCAGCAGCCATTGCAATCGTCATCGCATACCTCAAGTCCCAGGACACACTCAAGCACTCCGATGATAATCGTGTCGAATTCGCTACTTACGCGCTGGACAAGCTTCGCTTCTTGTACAAGAAGGCAAACGATGATGATAAATCTGTACGTGCTTCTCACTATCTCTATTCATTGCCTCTGTTATTGTCGCTGTGCCACTAGTACTAACATGCAATACAGAAGTTCCGCGGCCTTTATCAAGGTGCCTTCGTGGTGCAAACATTTGGCGCCCACTTCACTGCTATCAACGGCGCTCGCAAGATACATGGACTACTAGACAAGCCGGAAGAAGACTTGAATCCTGCTGGGGGTCTAGCACTGTCATGTGCTGCGGTAATATATTTTTATTTTATTTTCTAATCACACCTCGCTGATCACTCATTGCTACTACTAGGTTGAACGAGCATTGACGCTTATCGCTACTCGTACCATAACCATCGAAATGGTTCTCGCTGCCAAGGGCAAATCTATACCCTTGCCGAAGACGCTCAATCACTCAACCGGCAAAGTCTCCAATCGCCAAACGGGCTTCAATGACGTCACCTGGGGTTCTTCCACGCGCTCATATGTGAAGTCGATCGTGAAAAGCCTCCGAGAGGAGAAGTTCCAAGCCATCATCACTTCTGCGAAGGAATTTTCCAAGAAGAGCCATCGTTCTGGCAACGATAGAGCCGTCGATGACGCTGTGGATGATGAAGACTTCGATGAACGCGCCCAGCTCGTGGACATCTCGGAGTCCAAGTCTGGGTCCGAAGACTCGGATGGCTCTGACGTGGAGTAGTAACATTTGTTCTTGTCATTCTGCCGGTGGTTTGCTTGCCAGCGCTGTATTCACTTACTGACCTGATTCAACTCTGGCAGTTCTTATGATCACGCTTATTTCCTTCACTTGGCCGTCTTCATTCGCATTTTGTCTTAGTCACCACTTGAATTGATGCTTTTCCTGACCGCTTTGTCTTGATCACGATCTTAATGGTATACATCCGACTTGAACAGTTTTGTGAGTGCTTGAATTGTTCACTTACCTATCAACTGTGTAGAACTTGGGAGTCTTAACTTGAAAGATATGCTTGGATGTTTTTTGCATGGTATGAATACACATGATTCTCACCGCTTTATTGTCTGAATTCTACACTTACCATTGATTTTGTAACCTTGGGAGCCTTAAAGACAAAATATAAATATATACTTGGACCTATGTGGCTGCTTAGAGCTGAATCCCTCTACTTCTGGTCTGCTTATTTTGATTTAGCTTACAATGTGTCTTTGAGAGAATCTGACATGATGAGTCACACTTGATGTCATTGCTTAACTGTGTACTTATGTCAAGCGCTGATAAGTGTAACAATAAGTCATATTCATCGGAAGACCCTACTTGTTTTAAGCAATGACGTACTTAGCAGAATTCTACTGAATCTTACTTAGAATCACCTTCAAGTCACCATAAGTGTTGTTAAGAAAAATTCCCTTTTTCCTGATGGATGCTTTCTTGGGTTTCCCCGGTGGCTCTGTGGATGTTGTCGCAGATGTTTGCATAAGCGTCCGTGGTGAAGTCAGGGCAGACTTCGTGGGACAGGTTGGCTGCCATTATGATTGTAGCAGAGATAGATGTATATAGTTTGGTGTTTTGTTTAAAGGAGTAATAAAATCAAAACGAGCACAATGAAGTTTCCGAGGACGAATGGTGATCGTGGCACGGAGACAAGAAGCGCGGTGCCACCGTTCGCTCGAAGACAAAACTCTTTTCCTCCGCTCGTACCTCGTTACATAATAGACTATCAACTACACCACCAATTGCCATTTTGGGCCGAACAGATATAGTGCGAAAACTATTTACAAGACCTGGCAACCAGGCGGATACGCGATTGACTAGAGACACAATACATAAATACATAAATTATGCTGTAAAGCTCATAGATCAGATGCTTATCAAATATTTTTTCCCAACCCTAGACAATAGATTGGTTATAGCTATGGCATATATATGAAAAAGCTCACGTGAACATTCTTTGGTCACAGCTGGGGTATAGCTATGAAAAGCTTGCGTGAATATCCTGTCCGAGGCTCCAAAATGAAGTCAATGTAGCTTGCTAACTTTCACACTCAGCATTTGTACTAAATATAAAATACACTAAGCCCCACCTATCTGAGCATAGTGAAGGTAAATACATCACATAGAACTTGGATTTCACAAGACCTGCTTTGTGCAAAGTACACTAGATTAAGTTGCTACAGACATGGCACAACAAAAGACTTAGCAGAATTTGTGAAAAGATGACCTGCTGGTTGTCATATACTGTAGAGATACGACACTAGGTTCGTCACAGGTCACAGCCATCAACGAATCGAACCTATTTGGTGTGACTGTCACACCAATTTTTTGGGGGCCGAAGCTAATTTGTGACATGTGGTAAAAACATACAGAAAAACATATAAAAAACAACAATGTCCAGCTAGATTCTACCTGTTACTTCTCAACTTTATAATAAGATATGAATCAGACAAGAAGCCTTGACAAAATCACAATTTCCGAAGCTATTTTTTATGTGGTCACAGGTGACAGGGTAATTCGAAGCTGTGACACTAAGCGTGACTTTGTCACGTGCTGCACGTGACGAAGCTAGTGTCGTATCTCTACAGTTACTATCAACTAATAGCTAACTTGTACAAGGGCTTGTGGTGTAATGGTTTGTGCGCGTAAAATGTTCACTATAGCGAAATGCGAGCGTTCGAGTTCGAATCAGCCAAAATACATTTTAATTTCAGTGTATTTTTTTTCTTCAGCCACACTGCCGCTTATAGTG
This sequence comes from Suillus clintonianus, assembly GCF_016758775.1. NCBI lineage: Eukaryota > Fungi > Basidiomycota > Agaricomycetes > Boletales > Suillaceae > Suillus > Suillus clintonianus. The sequence continues at coordinate 269,728 of NW_024539270.1, read as the reverse complement.
CTGTTTCCCAGCTCTCACACAGCTCTAAACAAAACCTCTTGCAGATATAGTGCGAAAAATATGTAACCTATACTGTGGGAATATTTACCAAACCCTAACAACTTTTGGGGCCTACCAGATATTTCCGGCGGTTGGTGGTGTAATATTCGTAAACTCGAGTCGTGCTCCATGGATCCACGCCATCATGTGCATGATGCATGATGCTCGAGCTAAAGATCAAATTTATCGCTGAGCCGGTCTATCAGCTTTGCATATTTCCCACCATTTAGGCCTTGCATCAGCTGCTTTGGGTGACCGACCCTCAACCTGGCTTGCCCTCATGGAGGGATACGGTTTCGATCAATTGGCAGGGTCCGATTTGACCAATTCATTTGAATATTTCGAATCGATGTTTTCAATTCAAGGGCTGAGAACCAGGTCGACTGGTGATGTCATTCCCTCTTGTTCTCTGAAACTGACTCACTTCTGAAAGGCTGCACGGCGTGGCCGGTGGAGTTATAGACCCACGCTTCTATCCCCAGTGAGATGCAGATATGGAGCTTCATCATCTTTATCAAAATAGAACACGCAGTAGTGCAGACCAACAGCGCCAGCGCCAACCCGTCTAGCGTATCATTGGTTGGTAGGCTCATGTTCGCAACTTGGTGAGGAGCGAATTTCCGGGGTATCCGGTAGATTCTCTATATTCCAGCTGGTCAGGGTGGGGCCTGTGGCCAGAAGAAACCGACAACATTTCACAGGCACAATCAACTTCTTCTTCCACGTGGCAAGATGTAACACTTAGGCGCTCCTGATTGAGCCTTGCAGGGCGTCTAGAAGAAGGTGAGGAAGCACAGGTGTTGAGACATGTGATAGATTCACGCCACTCATTGCATGAAGGGTGGAGCTCGGCAACAATCTATGTAATGCTATTTCGCGCTTATGAGATTGTGAACCACTCTAACTTTGTGAAACAGGGCGCCTCAAGATTGTGAGCTATCGGACATCAGCGCAAAATGGAGAACTCACTCGCAAAGAGAACCATCAGATTGTGTTTAGGGGGGTATTCAATTGTCGGTGTCCGAAATCTGCTCGTTGTGTGTCGTATCTTCTTCATCAGGTTATGCCATTGCAAGGTACAATTTCAACACAACGTGTTATGATCGATAATGGCACTATACATACTAACACGCAATCCGGGATAGCGTATTTCGCCCGGGTACAACAGTCAGAGCTTCGTATGACACATTGATCGTTGTCTGCAGTGCACTCACGAGTCTCACAGTACACCTTCATACAAAAATGCCGCTGTATCGCCAGCGCAGTGCATCCTGTACCACAAGTGCTCGGAAGTCACAACTCATGGATTTTATACAGTAATGAAACCGCTTTGACGCTGGCATGCACGACTTGATTGCTCGGGCATACAAAGAAGCAAATGACAAATCATGTCAGTTTGTACCTTATCGATTATCCGCGAGGCAACCTTGTGAGTCGTTTGGGCTTTTCATTATGCCTTACTTGAAGATAAAGAACAACTCCAACTTGCGCGTACAGTTTTCCGCGTGAAGTGCGGAGATTCACAACCGTCCCTTGATGTGGGGGTGCAATCGGAAGGCGTCAGTTTACGAAGCGGCGTGCCGAAGAAGGAAGAACCTATCATCACGGAGGGGAACAGATGCTGCGAGGGTCCTTTGCCCCGGACCTTGTTCTGATTGATAGGCCTAATTAAAGGTGGGTGAGGACTTGAGGAAATCGGAACGAGCCGTAGAACCTGTAACAGGTAATTTTTAACGGCTGGTTCCGAGATGCAACTTCCAGGCGCTACTTAGAAGCATCAAACGTTTTCTCAGAACTAAACCCTGGGCAAGGGCAACTGTCATAATCACAATCCACACCTGGCGCTTAACTTAATATTGTATAACGCTCTCATGTTTCCAGGCCTTCATCCTCGTTTTTGTCTGTATTTGGCTCTTGATCAAGTTGTCATTATGCGACCTCAACTCATTGAGCGCCGAATCGACATCTCAGATAACCTGGCTACCTAGGAGGTAATGCTTCTGCAAGCCCTGCATGCGTCTAGAGTCAAGGTCGTGAATTCATCCTTTCATGACGTACACCAATTTATTGGGCTACTGCTACTGTATTCGCAGTGATGTGTAAGACACTGGTATATATATCAGCACTGATTTGAACTCTAGCGTCCTGCAACACGCACCACTCATTCAGCTCTGACTCTTTCTGTTAGCAATTGCCTTATACTCACGGTATGGTATTTCGCCGCCGAATGTACTGGCTGATTAAAACTGAAGGCAGGTCACGATCGCACTGTTAAGAAATGCTGAAAAGCTATGATGATGCCAATTCACCGTACGTTACAATTTGTTACTGATAATCACATTCGGCTTGTTCACGCATTCCCAGTGGCTCCAAAATTCTCGAGCGTAACTCTTCGCGTGTTGATCGGCAAGTTTCATCTTTATGCTATAAACTGTGGTATTGAATAACTGATCGATGCCGATTAGCCAATCGTACTCGAATGTTTCCGAGATAGTGATATCTGGTTTGCATCTCCCTGCAGTAGGTATATCATGGTCGGAAGGGCTCACCATTGTGCAGATATCTCTCTGCATGGAAATCTCCCGAAAGTCGGGATGATGTCATTGGACGACTTTTTTTGCGTGCGCATCAGTGTTTGCAACCAGTTGAAGACAACAGGCTGGGCACTACGATCTTACAAGTGGCACGAGACGCATCGCTTGTGAGTTATCAATAACTGGGATTTTTGTGAGAATTAACAGCGTGCTCATTAAGCAAAGTTGATGAGTCATCCAAAGTCACATTCACCGTCGAAGCCTGTGATATCCGACATTCCTCGCGGATTGGTAGCCTTGAGGACACTGTTGGAAGGCTTTTGAGACGCTCAGGTCGTGAGTGAGGTTTAATACTCCCCCTTCAGCATAAATAACGCATATTTAGCCATCAAGCAGAAGCTCGTCTTGTATAGGTCACAAGGCCAAGAAATCGAGATTCACTTTAGGATTGCCCAACGTGAATCTTCGACCATTAACAAGCTATCTATCTCTTGTGAGTAGTCGAGCATATTTTTGGGCGCTACATCTAAAGTCATTCCTGCAGACATCGACTTGCAAAATTTGCCCTCTGTCCATCATAACACATTCCGTGTTCGAGTGGCTTTAAACGACACTATACGGGAAAGTCCCTCTAAGCCCAGTAATCAAGGACACGCCAGATGGACAGAAGGATATGATTTGTAGGTCGGTTGGTACTGCGTATATGCACCAGTCTGATGTGTGTGTCAACAGTAGTCCATTCGAACACGTCTCGCATGCTTCACTGGAAATATTTGCAACACGTTGGCTCCACAAAAACAAGCCGATAGCTGTGGCGGAAGGTTCCGTGAAGGAATGGCTTGCTGCACCGAACGGTGGTAGGTTATCTATGAGCACCTGTGTAGCCCGCTCACGACTTCCGCAGTTGTTCGCAAGACTCTTGAGTCTGAGGGCGCAAAAATTCAAGCAGAATTCAAGGTCTCTCAGACTTCGGGTGCGTCTACCGCTGGTAACGATGAAGAAGCGAGCGATCCAATGATTGAACAAAACGAGGTGCCGGGCATAAATCAGATCAATGCATTGGACATATCCGGTACATCCCGGTTGACAACAACGTTTTCCACTGTTGCTAACAGTGCTTTAATAGCCGTTATCCTGGATATCGACCGTGTTCCTAAATTCGGAAAGCTGTCTTGGGATGATCGATTCTTCCTCGAAATACACGTGGCGGATACCGGAGAGTCTCAGAAAATCATGTCTCAAGGACAACAGGAGAAAAAATGCTTAATGTGGGATACAACATTCACGTTGTAAGTCCTCCCATGTTGTATGTTTGTGCGATAGTTAAAGCATCCCAGGAACGTTTCCCGAACGTCACGACTCGTGTTTCGTGTTCTCGGCTACGACGGAAAAGATAGCGAACCAATTCCTATCGGTATTGCCGTCTTTGACGTCGATGAGATTCTCCAGCAAGACAGCTGTCAGTGTTATTTTTCCGACGATGAGTACATTAATGAACGCATCAACAGTGATCAGACGTCCGTTTCTATCATCTGCAGCATCCGTGCGCGTAGATGGAATCCCCACTTTGTCTTTCAGAGCAACACAATCTGGCGCTATGACATTTACAAGGACCTTAGGTTCTTTCGCGCAGGAGCTTTCTGCCGCTGTCTACCATACTGCGGATTTAACTGACCAACGAAATCAAGCAAAACACTATGGTGAAGGTAAAAGAATCATTGAAGATGCAATTGCTCGAGCTAGAAAGGGCACTAGTGGTGATGAACACCTTTCCCCCCTTCTGATAAAGATCGGTATCTTTTTTTTGGTGGCTGAAAGACTGGCTAAGGTATGGCGCCTCGCTCGCAACACACACCTAAAAATATTAGCTTAACCCAGTTTTTATTTTAGCTTCACCCCTACGCAGGGATTGCATATGCAATACTGGCAACAGGATACGAGGTTTGGGCGCACCGTTTTCATGCTTATGTGATAGTGATATAAACTTCGCCATTAGGTCATAAGTCAGGGTATTGCCTGTGACGCCGGTGTGATCCAACTGATGCGTACTATGGAAAACACTTACGATCTCGTTATGACCGTCGAGGCGCTCCCGTATATGCACAAACAAAAAAACGTCCTCGATGCAATCGTGCAGCAAACAATCGAGTGCGCGTTCTTCATTCGTGATTATGTGGACACGCGAGGCAACTGTGAGTCTTCCAGGTGTAACAGAATTCTGACTGACGCCGGATGCCATTCACAAAGTTGCGCAAGCGATTAAGAATTCGATCATGAACGTTGAAGCTCAGATCAAAGCATTCGAAAAGGCATTCCTAGACTTGCAAAGCAGTTTTCAGAACTATATGGCTGTCTCCACGCAGGTCACTGTGCTCAAAATGTTAGAAGAAGTTCAGGATCTTGGTGAGTCATCCAATTCCCCTCCCGCCGCATATGTGATATATTCTGCCGTTTCAATTAGGTGCAAAGGCAGATTTTCGTGACATGGCTTACGCTGCGGATGCTAGATGTGCAGCATTATGTGCCGTTCATCTACCGCCCGACTGCGGAGCGCCTCCGGCTGATATCATAACATCCGTACAGAGCTGGGTCCTTGGGGACAGCAAGGAATCAGAGAGGATATGCGTCTTGTCTGGGCCTGAAGAGTCGTGCAGCGCTGTCGCATTACTTGTTGGAGAACGATTTCAGTTCGCGTCACGGCTTGGTTCTTCATATTGCTTTCGAGGTCCCAGGCCAAACGATACCAAGAATTACACAAACATGTTCTCGACAATCGCCCGCGATCTGGCAGACCGTAATGCTCAGTTCAAGAATAATCTCTGGAGGGCCGTGGGAAATGACACGAGTTTGCGGAAAACACGGGTGGTGAAGACGCAGTTTGAGGAATTTATTCTCGCTCCTTCTAGAGATGTCATTTGGAACGGACCACTCCTCGTGATCATTGACGGTCTGGAGATGGGAGGGAATGAAGCAGCAAGGAAGGAAGTACTGAGTGTCCTTGTTGACAAAGGCGCAGAGCTTCCCAAAAGCCTCCGATTCCTGATCACTTGTCGGCTGGAGGATGACATTTGCAAAGCTTTTGGCGGTCAATCGCATATTCTGCGCCGACAACTGGGTGAAACTAGCCCCCTCACGATGTCAGACACCGAAGATTATGTGAACGCGTAATACTTCATCTTTCTCATGTCGTGCCATGTGATGTCAAGGTTTGTGGTTTGAATCACGGTTAATTTCATTTGCTGAAATATCGCGTTACAGCGCGGTACTCGAGTGGATCTAACAAAGTGTTTGTTCTTTTCTTACTCCCGTAACTCGAGGTGTCAAGCTGGCTTGACACAAGTATGGCGCTCAACTCACGAGCTCATTTTCGTTGTTCCAACACCCCACAATGATTTCCTTTTCCTATCCGTGACCCCGTTGATGTATCATGCCCAAATCGTCGTTAGTCTTGCCCCACGATGTTCTGATACTTACTCGCTATGTAAACTTATTCTTTAGCGACGTTGTCCGTACAAAAAGCCTGCAAAAGCAATTCACGGTAGACCATTCCCAGCATCATATGTGCCACAATAGAATACAGCGGAAACATGATACCATAATGACCAAGCTTCGCGCACAGCGTTGACGCATCGATGTCTGGCCAATTTTGGATGCCGTTGTGCATTCATCGCTCCACCCTATGATTCGTGCGTCTAGCATTATAGGACAACTCAATCGATGAAGATCGTACGTTCAGAGACGACTCAGAAAAAAGCGATCCGATCTGATGATTTCTAAAACAATGTCCCAATTGAAGCATCGGTGGAGTACTGGTATTTTCCCGAATATAATAGAATGCGTTCACATCTGTTGTACAATAGGCGTGCTCCCTTTCTCAAGAGCAGTTCGAAGGCTGGGATGATTGAAATCAACATCACACATTGGAGCCAAATGGATGCTCCTCACCTGTAATCATCACCATTCTGGGTTATATACCTGACCCAAGGCAGAGCTTGATATCCGCTCTTTTCTACAATCTTCAGATAACGAACTTGGATACCGGACACTGTAAAATAGGGAATCTCAAACTTCACGCTGATGGGCGCACGCTTCTCCATGTCTTGTTCTGCCGTATTTACATCAGTAAAGCGAATGCACAAGGTCAGACATACTCACCGCTTTTAACACTCGGAAGACCAAAATGAGCGCGCATGAGATATTCCCGGCCACCTCCGAGCTGCTTGATCTTCCAGACGAATGCAGATTTATCAGGAGCATACTGCACACTGCCTGTAGATGCCTATATAACACACCGCGTCAGCTTGAAACTATATGAATGATCTGAGTGACAAACTCTGAATTTCGGGCTATCTGCATCATCCGGGACAGGAACATAGATCTCAACATTATTCGCAGAGCTTCTGCGCTTGAATTGCGCTTTGCATTTTACCATATATTCCACGCGGCTCCCTTTGTGGCTCTCCACGGAGGCTTCTACCCAAATAAGAGGTTTGACGGGGGTCGAAAGTCGGTAAGACATGAGTTCGAACTCGCCGTCGGGAGGTATGAACGATATTGTGCGGTCATTTTCGAACCTGGAGAGCCGAACGCACTGGTGGAACTTGACGTCCTCCATTTCGATAGCTTTGCCCCGAGCAGCTATCATCAAACAACACGTCAGAGACAAGCAGACTAGCGCAATAAGACCATCATCACATACTTCTACCAGTGCTTTCAAACATAACCTTGTCGTTCAGCCCGAGTCGCAGTTCAGGCATACCAGACAGGTAACACTTCATCTTGACGGCTCCTAATATTTCAGACCGGACGACATTGCCGTTCGAATTGACCTATGTATGCGGTTGGTGTCAAGCCTCGTCGCACGGTGAGAAGTACTCACCAAGAGGTTCACGCTCTCAACAACGTCCAGGAACACTTCATTCTTCCTATACCTTATACCCTCTGTTCTCCATGAAACAGCATTTGTGACAGCCATCGGAGGCCTTACTTGGATCTCCAGCTTGTGCGACTCCTGGGTGATGTACCTAACACAGCATTAGCACCCAACACAAACGAGCAAGCCTCATACACACTCCTGCAATATCTTACTCTCTGTGGTCTGCGGGAACCCAAAGTCCATCATCTCGTCCATCAGTTCATATATAATAACAAAGTTATCTCTGATAGACTCTTCCTCGAGCTCCTTGAAGTATTCAATCAAGACTTGCGTCAGTCGATGGAGGAATATGATGATCTCAGCGGCATTTGAGTTGCGCTTCGATAGAGCCAGAACTGCGTTATGAAGCATCAGGGAGGCAGTTCCACCACAAGACACGTCGAGACGCACTGTAGAGATTGGAGTGTCGGATGTGCATGTAGTTGATGCCTTGACTTGAGAAGCATGGCGTTACTTGCTGTCCCTCTTCTTCGATGTCTAATACAAGTGGTAAGAAGCGCTCAATGTACGACGACGGCACATCGTCCTTGTACGAGCGCTGTATTAGAGGCTTCCCCTTCAAGTCAAGAATCGCGATTAGGCTGGCCATCGTCACGGTGGATGAGAGGCGCGAAACTGCGCGAAAGCAGAGTTGCCTATTTTAGACTAAAGTGAAACTGCATGTCATTAATGGGAGTATGTGCATATAAGTCCAATAAGTCTACTGTAGCTGTCCAAAGCCCATGTTCTAAGTATTGACGAGAAAGAAAAGAAAGCCTCGAAACCAGATATCTACTTATATGCTCAGCCAGCCGAAGAACCTGGACTTCCTCCCCGAATGCCCTGGTTTTGCAAGAAGTGGCGCGTCTTCACGTGCGTCCTCCGCATCGCTGTCGAAAGAACCGTCGCCAACTTGGGGATCTGAAACTTCGCCAACAACAGTGTCAATGTCGTCCGTCAATGGAGTGGACGAGCCACTATCCAGTGAGCAACCAAAGTCATCAATCTTGAGCCTACGCTGGCGGAACTTCCAAACGATGCACATAGCCAGTAAGGCGGCTTGCATGATACCGGATACAGCGTACATCGCCCAACCTTTGATGTATTATTAATACGACAATAAGAAAAAGAAACACAAACGCACTTGTCCAGTTTGTGCCAGGGCTTGCGTAAATATGAGTAAAATGTTGAATTCGCCAAATCTAGTTGCTTACCGGAGCGCGATGGATATGGACATTATAGCTGCCCCAGGACTCTGCAGTATCATCATGGGGATACTGAGCGCACCGACGAGCTTCAAACGATAAGTCCGCAACAGTTGTGGCGCATATTGAATTGCTGCGAGCAATGCAGAACTGACGCCCAGGAAGGTCGCCCACATGGATATTTGACGCGGAACCTCTCCGCTAGGCTCTGGGACCCGCGTGAACAGGAGGAAGAATGTGACAAAGGTGATAAAGGCACTTTAAAACACACGTATCAGAATACAAGAACCAGAAAGTTCAATAAGTCACTCAAACAGATGGATGGCGATAACCCATGAGAGGTTCACAGAAAGACGCCACTCGTCACTCCAAAGCTTTGTCTTGACATGCTGAGGAGGAAGAGTGTCGTGCGCAGGGATGTTGATATCAACGTGTTTCAACCGGGCAGGATAGTAAATCATGTACAAAACGAGGCTGCATTTGAAATGAGTTAAATTGCCAGACGGGAGGTTCGAAATAAACATACATAATCATGAATAAAGCCCACTGCAAGGTCACTTGTGTTACTCCAGCAGTAATTTCTAGGCATCTCCCCACGCTCTAATGTCATAGATTCTCAGTGGCGTCGATCAGGCGATATTACCGCGGAACGCACCAGCTCATTGCAACACTTTATAGTAGGCCAGGATAGTGCAATCCTATTAGACAATTCATCAGAAAGAACATGCGTCAATACCGACGGGTGGCTCACATGTTAAGCATTCCAGCGGCAGAAGACGTGCTACCAAGCAACAAGAACCACGGGCTAAACCCCTCAGACGAGCCCATCTGAATTATTCGCAAATGCTATTCCACAAGAGTTAGATGTTTACTGTTCTGCGTGCTGCACACATTACCTGCGGGGCATATGATACCAAAAGGCCAACAATGAGAAAGGTGGCGAGTGCATTGACAAACCAGTCAGTATCCTGTGGTATGACCCATTGCATGAGATTCATATGTATACTCTTCAGCATTGACCTACCAAATGACAGATGTCATGCATTGTATATGGAGGAGCACGAACCAAGCACGAACGCTGAAACGTCAAGGCAGCCGGTTCGAGGCCGACACACCTACCGAATAAGTCAGCTTATGTAATCCACTGCTAGCATTCGCTGCAAATATTGCTGCTCGCTGTCATTTGTAATATTTATTCTGTTCACGCCTCCCATTCATCATTAATGTCATCCTTCCGCATACTCCGTTCTCTGCGGATGTCTGCTGTCGTTCGTGACCGTCCAGTACACCCACTGGACTACTGGACGCGGTCAAGTAGCCCAAAATCATGGAGCCCCAGCTTGCGGAGAAGGTTACACGGCTCGCAGAGTGCGTATCTCACCCTCTGATATCAGCATATTAAACCAACCACAATTCGTCAAGTACAGCATCATGGGAATGTGACCAGACCAGATCCTGGCACGGGGTACGCGGCATATTGCACAAGCGCCTCGAGCTGACCTTGACCCTGGTTCAGAATTAAATTGCATTTCAAAGATTCGAAGGGTAATCTTTTAAAGACCATAGAAGCAAACGAGGGTGATGACGTCCTGTCACTTGCGCACGAGCATGACATTGACCTAGAAGGTGTGTCACGAGCAGTACTTGATTCGGTCCGCTGGATTGATTTGGTTGAATCATTAGGCGCATGTGAAGGGTCAGTTGCTTGTTCGACATGTCATGTTGTTCTCTCGCCCGAGCATTATGATTTGGTCCCCGAGCCATCTGACGATGAAAATGACATGCTTGACATGGCGTTTGGTTTAACTGACACAAGTCGGCTTGGGTGTCAGGTGCAGATAACTCGCGTACTGGATGGAATGACAGCGACACTGCCAAGTGCCACACGGAATATGTTTGTGGACGGGAAGAAGCCCACGCATCATTGATAGTGCATCATGTCTCATACTTACGTGTCTAAAAATCTCCCTGCTGACCAGAGATCCGTGCTGTGTGGAAGAAGTACTGATGATGTGTGGCCTGGTCTTGGACAGGGACTATTAATGAGTCGACGATTGCGACGATAATCAAGTACTGTTGAGATACCGGTGCCCCAGGCTGTGCGCCTTGTCTATTATTATTGCGACTTGTGATTTGTATTAATTATTCTCGGATAAATATTTGGTTCTATCGCTATTACCATCATGTGCCTCAAATTGCCTCGAGGCGGCGAGTCTCGGTCTGATCCTACCCGCGTCACAACTTTTTCCTATATGTACACCTGTTTCCCCCTCCCGACTTTTCCCAAGTTGCCATGTCCCAACCCTGCGCGCAGGTAAGTCTGTCCCCGGCTCAGTCCCCTCGTCGTACCTTACTTACCTTCTCCATTACAAGGTCGTGGCGGTGGCACCTCGCCCTGCATTGCGCGAACGTGGAGGACAACCATCAAGTACTCCTGCACTCGTAGCATATTCCTCATCTGTCCATGCTTCTCGTCCACTGCGCTCTTCCCCCCTCGCAGGGCCAGCATTTTCTAGTAATCCATCCATCGTGTCCTTAGAGTCTAGCCAGTCCCAATGCCCAAGTGCTTTTAGCCTAGACGTTGGCCCGTATTCGCGCTCGCAACCGTCATCTGTCATTTCTCACACCGGTTCTATTTCGGCGACCACGTCTTCGCATGCCCACCGCGCACCCGGACCTTTGGCAGGACCGTCAAAGAGCGCTGGAGCTATCCCCACACTCAGTGTAGACGCTCGCCCATATTCGCGCTCGTCGCCCTCATCTGTCATTTCTCATGCTAGTTCCATTTCTGCTAGCTCATCCTCGTTTTCCTCGCATGCGCGCACAACGGCACCAGTCAAGAGCACTAGTGCTATTCCCACCTTTGGTCTGTTCCGACGGCAGGCCAAGGATGAACCAGTTGTTCCACTTCCTACCCAAGCACCGTTCAACCACAGTCGCTCATCCTCTTTGCCATTAACAACCCCCCGGCCAGCCCATATCCCACAAACATACTCACCGAGTACTTCTCGGCCATCCACCTCCCCAAAACCTTCAGTGTCCCGAAATCCGAATGATAACTGGATGTCATCTTCTCCATTTGGTCCTGCGTCTACGCCCCGCTTTTCTAGGCAATCGATGTCATCAAAACCAGTGGTGATGCCTCTGAGCGCCCGGGAATACCGCAGAAGAAAATGCGTTAGCACGATGACAAACTCTTCGGCCACATTTGGCTCGCCGGTCACCGAGGGCATTGGCAAGGAAGATGTAAATTCTCTACCCCATATCATAATCTCCGACTCTGAGGCTCCCGGTGCTTCTCCTTCCGTTCCCCCATCCGGGAACAGGTCTTCCAGGCGTGCCTCGTCTCCTACGCTTCCGCGCTCACGGGACTTCCAATTATCTCCCTCCCAGGGTTCTCGGGAACCCGCATTATCCGAAAAAAGTTCGATCAGCACGTTCTTCTCGTTATCTGAGAACGAGGCCGAAAGTGCCGTCATCACTGTAGTTGATCCCGGCGTAACACCACGCCGGAGGAAGTCTTACCCCAACCCAACTCAGCGTCATTCACGTATCAGTCTCGTGGATGCTGTCAATCGCCTTTCGCAGATCAGCGGAACGAGTGGAGATACCATGTTTTTCGATATGGATGACGGGCATAGCCCTCGTCAGAGACAGATTTCTGTCACGGAGGATGATGGGGTGCTCAGAAGGGCGAGCTCGCGAAGGAAGAAAACCGATGTGCCTTCCCGCGAACCACCACCAATGGCGGACGCCGCGGCAGAACCTATTGCACCACAAGAACGCACTCGAGTGGTCAGGATTCTCGAAGCCAACGAAGTTTCGTCTATTCCCGTGCTTGGCAGCGGGTTTTCCGACATATCCCATGACCATGAAAAACTTGTCTCCGGTGACACATCCACCGAGCGGGCCGCTTCTTCATCGAATATAGACTCGAAGGCGACAGGCACTTCTTCCACTGAGGTACAAGTTAGATCTCGCAAGAAGCTTACCAAATCTCGAACACAATCCGTTCAGGCACCACCTGCGCGATTAACTACCCCATCATTGCCCTGGATTCCTCGCCCTCCTTCGCCGTTCTTCAGGGGTAGCTCAAAACAAAACTTGCCAAAGGCTTCCACATCGGATGTGACGCTGCAGGAGAACGCTCCACAGACTCCAGAGATAGGAGATAACGAGAAGGAGAACAAACGCCGGGGTCGTCGATTAACGTTCCAGTTCATTCCCTCCCCCTCCTTTCAAAGACGACCCAAGTCGGCTTCAGGCATTCCTGCAAGCCTTGACTTGAAGTCTCCCGTGAGGAATGACACTCGAAAAAGGACGTCCGAGTCCCGGTTCGGATCAGATAGTGCATTGAGTAGCCTTACAGGTAGCGCAACTACTATCACCCTGATGCCTCCCCCCCCTATCACATCTTCTTCCAGTGTATCCTCAAGTGCGGGAAACTCTACTTCAAGCTTGACTGATGGCAGCAGCACGACAATGGCGTCGCGGGGAACCAGCGCTACTTCTGTCGTTTCTCCGAGTCTCCAGACCCTTTCTCGCGGCGTAGAATATTCCTACCCCAAAGTCCCGTCAAATCTGAAGAAGAGCATCGTAGCGCAGTCGGGCAGTGACGCCGATATCGACGAGTCTGCGACCCAGCAGGAGAACTTGATTGATGCATCCAAAACTTTCGTCGACCCCCCTAGTGCCTCACATGATCAAGAACTACAAGACTCTTCTTCTTCTTCTTTCATCACTGTCTCCTCCTATGCCTCTTTCACCTCATATTCGACATCGGTCTCTGTACCTGCTGCTCTTGATGCCAGAAATGCGCCGGGCTTTCTTAAACACCGTGATCAAGCATTAGATCCCAATGCACATCCTATGTGGACAGTCCCTATGGTCACGGTCACCGCTGCCTCACCAACTACTCCTCTACCACACACTACAGAAACCTCTCCGACACTTCACGAACCCTCTGTACGACCCTCTTTCCTGGCTGTCCCCGTCCACGTCCCTACCTCGAGGTCCACAGCACGCCTGAAGCGCCCGCGCCCACGCCCACGCCCACAGACGGCACCTGGTTCTCCCACCGCGCCACACTTTCCAACTCCTCCATCTTCGAAATCACCGCGGGCTGCGGGAACGTCGTCAGGGTTCAAATCTGTGCTCCGCAGTCTCCTTGGTCGCGCAGGCTGACGTATTCAGGGATATCTTTGATTCCAGCCAGAAGTTTGATGCTGATTCACCGCTAATGTCGTTATCGAAAAAGACGCCTACGCCATGTTTCATGTGGGTGTGGTTGTCGAGATACCTGCCCCCTATTTCGTTTTGGGATTTATGGTCACCGGTCTTGGGCATGCGAGTATGTCATGTTGCTTCTTGGGAAGGGGGACTGCTTTCTTGGACTTGGACGTAATTGATATTGATGTGGTGGTCATCGGTTTGTTTACATACAGTACTAGAACGTTTTTATCTGGCTACTTGGACGAAACGGTGATGATATCTTGGAACTACTGATATTTAATAATATACGAGCGGATGCAAGAAGCAAGAATCTTGAATGACGTGCATACGGGACGGTGTTCCTCAGATGCTGACTGGTCGGATAGGTTGTATGGCACAGGCCAATCAGATAAAGTTTCCGAGGTCACACTGCTTTTGAATTTAGACTCGATAGGCAAGACATCATGTGATTCATGCTCAATGCATGACCCGAAAGTTATCGCGCTTCAGAACTTCAGACTCAGTCTCTCAGAACTTCAGAAGTGAAGTACAGAGCTAAGAGCTTGACGGTGAGCGCTTGCCAGTGAGCCATGGAGTAATAACTAAGTTTTGATCTTAGAAGGTGCGACCGTTGCATGCGGCGCAAGTTGGACCCCAGCTGCTATTTCAGTGCCACTCATCTGGAGACACAGGAAGTTACATAAATGATAAACCATCAGAGCAAGACGGTAGCATCATCTAACTACAGCCTTTAAAAATCAGAAATAGCGGTTGGAGAGCTGACAGCATGTCTCAATGGCAAGTTGGGTTGATCGTCTAACGAGAGCGTTACGAGAAACGAAACAGGTCCTGGTCAAGGCTGTCACAAAGAAGCAGCGCCCAATACGCACGCCTCTGCAGCTTGGAGAAAGAGATCCTCAACCCCTATAGTAACAGCAATCTCAACGAAGAGCTCATTGCCTGGGACGGGGATGCTCGCAGAACTCTCTCACAGCTCATCATATCGACTCGATGAACTTTTCACCAGGTAGCTCAGTCCTAGCGACTGGGTCAACGGAAAAAACGACGAAACTATGGAGCACATAAACGTGGCAGGTGCTGCACCGTGCAAGGAAGTCCAACCGATTGTGGAACACCGATCAACTGCGTCCGGTACTCGCCGCCTGGCGAACTTTTTGTCATCCCAACAAGAAATTATTTGCGGGACTACATCGCAAACTTCGAGGTTCATCATGATACTGCCATTATTAGTCGGGCAGGCGACGTCTCACTTGCGTGGAAGCTCGATGGCACACAGCTTCTCTCAGCGAGATCTACGTCTGACCCCAACTTACGGGTGTGGGATTCATCAACCTGGATGCAGGTCATTGATCCATGGACAAACCATTCTGATGATGTCTATGTTACCCTTCTGGCACCCACTTGTCCTCCGCATCATATGACATCATGTCCGCGTGTGGCGGCTATCCAATCGACGACTATTGCCATATATAAGCACTCTGATCCCTGTACTGTGTCACCTTCTCTGTGGATGGGTCAAGATGGCAAGCGCATTCCTCGCGGAGGAAGTGATCACAAGGTCTCAGAGCGGGCAGTACCCGAGGATGCTCTCCGTGACTCCAAGGAATGTTTCTACCCTTTATTCTGATAGCGCAATGTCCCCATGACTAATTGTTTCTATCATGATCCCTGATTCATTTTGGTTTGCAGGCTATTGCGCTATCTAATGCGAATCATCATGCTGACTAGATCTATCATCATCGATGTCGAGGCGATCCACTGCGTCTAATAGCTAGCTTCCGCTTGTCCCGTATCGCTGATCTTTCTCCATGGATGGTGTACGTCACAATAAAGATAACGGCCACTTCACTGCCGCTTTCAACACCATCGTCTCTTCATCTAACTAAATGGGCTATTTTCAAATATCAGGGCTTTGTCGTGGTACGTTGATAACGATGGAACCAAAATTACTTGTCGGGCTTAACTCCATCATTTATCCAGCTCTTCGGATGGGACCTCAATTATTTGTGGCAAATAGCAAATCAGAAACGTTGCCGTGTACTCCTTTTGCGCAGGTTGCCTTGAAGAAGCCATCGAATCGCACCAATACATGATGGATATGAGTGATGAAGTTACAAAGACTAGCTGCCTTCATTAGTGTATTGGTAAGTGTTGAATATTGCTCTGACTACAATGCTCACCCGCATTTCACTCAGCTTTCAAGTAAGATTACAGGACACCGTATGTTGCAAATGGGGGTGCTAACTTTGCTGCGAGTGCAGATACTACCCTAGCTGCGCGCGACTACGACAGGGCTATCGAGCTATACTCGGCGGCGATCAACCTGAATTCAGCAACTGATATCATGATTGCAAACCATAGTAAGGTTAAGTCCGAAAAATATATTGGGAGGTGCGCTTCTTGATGCGCAAAAAGTGCGATCGGCCCTATCGTTTCGTAGCCCACACTCATTTGGGCAATCCGTAGGTCATCGAATTTAACCCCATCTGACCGCTTATTACTTAGACTGACCGAACTTAATACAGAAGGAACGAGACTACTTAGTCATCTTCCTGTTATTAGTGTGCTGCAGGAGACTAGTCTATGTCCGGGTCAGTCCAGGAGGTAGACTGAGGGGGCAGGCCTTATGGACGCAAAACCCTGAGGTAGTTTTCCATGAAGTTTGAATGGTCCATCCTGGGAATGTGATCTTTTGTTGACAGTGGGCACTGCGACTGTGATTCTACCACCTTCTCGCCTGAGCGCAACCAGCTGTTTCTGTGCCCGGATCGGATCGCCTGGACGATACATCCATATGTTCATCTCCTGGTTGAGGCTCATCGTCAATAGGGCCGCATTTCATTTATACACGTCTCTTCGATATGTTCTCCCGCGACTGTGTCAAGTGTCCGTTAGGGAAACGAGAAACCTCATCGCGAGCACGGCTTAGTGTTGGGCTCTCAGCCAACAGAACAGCAGACGTTGACGGCTTCTACGACCTCACGATACCGCCGCTTCAAGCACCTCTACGTAGCGAACGGTGTCAACCTGGAACTGAGTAGTACAGACTATAACTCCAGAGCTTGACGGAGAGTCTAATGCTGTGGCTTTGAATACTTGGTCTCCCTGATTGTCATTTTCAGATTGATAGGCGACAAAGCTCTATATCTGATTGGAGCTTCTTTCATTGTGTCTCTCTTGGCAGGGCGGCATGCACTAGAAAGAGAGTACTGGTTTGTACGCCTCCGAAGTATGCATGTTCTCTCACTTCACCAGTAAATGCGCTGACATCTTGCTACCTTTCCTACCTCGTGTGATTTCCATATCATGATATTGACAAGGGACATGTTTGACCTATTTCTAAACAGACGCTCTCTTCCGGAAGATGTTGTCATGCAGGTGAGCAAAGACTAGTTAGCATTTCCCGCAACACCAGAACAACTTGCGATGGAATCTATCGATTTTCGCACATCTCTATCGTTCATTTACTTTGGACCAGGTTGAGAGTATGTTCAGCCTCATAGATCCACTGATGAGTGAATCAGTCCCCGTTAGGGGGTTGATTGTCTTTTTCAGGTAGCCGCAACAAGGAGCATGAGCATTCCGTACATATCGTTAGTAAGTCTAAGTGCGAAACGTCAATTTATTGCTTCTGATTATCAAGTTCGTTCATTTCAGCTCGATGTATGGAACGGCCCTGTGAGCTCATGCCAATAGTGAGTGTATCCGGTTTCCTTATTGAGTTGCTATGCATCGTCAACTTTCTTAAATCATGTGGACAACCAGCCCCCCGGCATGACAGAGATAAGTCGTTATACAAATAATCCAATGCGCGGTCAGCGCTTGAGTGCGTATTGGAATATTTGTCTCAAGCGTCCCTCTCGAGTCATGAATCTTATTATGTTTGGATACCCTGATGCTCATAACAAGGTTCTTCACGGGAGGCTCAATGGTGAATAGAATGTATACACCATGTTCGTGAGTTTTATATTATCGATGCGATCAAGACTCAATGTCCATGTCAGTCTACTGTGTTGCTCGTCAGCTTTCTTGCCGTCCCAATCGTCCAACCTCACACGTCTGCGACCGTTGTATCATATCTGTCCACACTGTGCCATGAGCTCGTTAGTGGTCACGATACCCTTTGCTAGACAAGTTGATGATGACTGGCGATACCCTGCTGAACGCGTGGTAAGTTTGCCTCCAATTCCTTGAATTTTATTCTTTACGTCCACCAGGCGTCGCTCATGTTTAGAATGAAAATTTTTATCAAGAGCCTTGCTTTGATATTCAGTGTGCTGTTTGCATTTCTGATTTGGGGGTGCGTTTCTGGTGATGCCCTGATGGTATATGTTGTACTCCGATATTTTCCTTACCAAGGAAAAAAAAGCAGATGTTGTCCGTTCTCGTCATCTTAGACGGTGTCTCATCATAACGATCACCTGTGTACTTGCGGCTGGGACAGGAAGCGCTTGATTTCCCTTGGAATACCTGTGTGACACCGCTTTTTTTTTTTTGGTGGAACGATGTTGCCTGCTAGCCACTGACAAGGTCAATTCTAGCAAACACGTTTGGGGTACCCAGACAGTGAGCACTGGATTTCAATAGAAGGTCTAAGGAAATTTCAGTGATCAAATCACGGAATTTCCGTGTATTTACTATCCACAGTGACAAGGGGGTGATGATGGGCTTACAGACAGGGGGCAAGACGTACGATCCATACAGTAACTTTTTTTTCGGGTAAACCACGCACTGTGTTGTTCAAGACACATGTAACTTGACTCTGGTGTCTGATTGTATCTGACATGCTTGTTCGTACGTACGTCTGCACGCATACATTCGTCTCCCTTCCGCAAAATCCGGGCCCGATATGCAAACACCGTGATAATGAGGAGATTAATAAAATGTTTCACGGTGGATGATTATTGACTGAACTTTTGAAGCATGTCGCGGGCTTCAGTCCCTAACTCCTTCACATCGTCAATCCACTCTAATCCTCGCCGCTCTCCTACGCTAAAAACACGATTTGAGCCGCGTACTTCTTTTGACATGTTCAATGTGACTGCACATGTGTACAAACGATCTTTACCGTATAGTACTATATTTCTCCGATCATTCTGCAAATCATCCCTCAACATAATATAGTAGTAGATATAGCCATCACGACAATGCAACTGATTATGTATCGTTCATGTACGTTTGCACCTTGCAAAGTGCTAGCGAGCCTGGAGTCGGGGGAGGTGTCAACAAGATGGAATTGCTGCAGATGAACAATACAAGTGTGATAAATCTGCCTCCACTTCTACGGTCCTAGTTGCACGTCATGATTCTGATAGCACTTTGATTCGAAAAAAGATCGGTTGGGGGCTTCACCATTGTTATTACTTCAGACACGGGTAGTTAACAAGATCGAGCACGTCACAGAAAATCAATTTGTGACCATGCTTTGTCCGAATCCAATTCATTAACGTCGTAAATATTTCACAGTACTAGTAGCGGCTGCGCTTGTACACCTTCATCTTTCTCATCAACGCTCTTCAGTAGCTAAATTATGACACCACTGAAGGGACATCTATAGCACCCAGCTAAAGACATCGACGCTGGCGCTTACGTGGAGGTAAGTATTCCGACGCCGATTCATCGTCGCTACTCTCCTCGTAACTGCTATCCTCCTCGTAACTGCTATCCTCCTCGTAACTGCTATCCTCCTCGTTCTCCTGTGCATTATCATCGTCCGAGTTATGATCCGCTGCAACGGGAATCGGGTGTTGCAAGGGCCTAATTTTGATGGTCAGACGCGGCTTGTCTGATTTATCCTGACTTTTGTCTGTCTGGCTTCGTGACTCTTCTACTGAGGGTAGTTCTGAGTCGGAGCGCTTGGAACGCCGCCGACGCTTGACGAGGCGTTTACTGCGCGCGGGAAGAATGATTTTGAGCGAGGACGTGTCCTGACGTTTTGGTTTGTAAGGTATCGGACACGTAACAGAGCCAAAACAATCTGGAGAGGGCGAAGCGAGTCTTAGGAGAGCGTTAGGAGCAACTCGTATGAAGTAAGGCATGATGAGGATATGGGGAAGAGTTATTGTTTTCGTTTTCTGTGAAGGAGCGCTCTGTGGGGCGAACGTGGTAGCTACCTTGTAGAACCGCACCCTTTATATAATTTAGTGATGTGGACGCACCGTGTGGACGTTGTTTTCAAACACCGTCATCCACAGCGAGGCCACAGTGTTGGACTAAACAATGCCGTGGGTAGCATTAATCGCCATATCTGTGAGGGCCCGTGGATTGACCATGGTGGTAAAAACCATGGAAGCGCCTGTGGAAGCGGGACAATGACGACGAACTTGAGCTACCACTCGCGTTGACCCCATATGACGGTCCAGTAAATGATCTGCCAATGCAGACAATACATAGAGGCTACTGCGAACAAAGTATCAGTACTGGTTTTATGCTACACGTCTCCAGCCGCTGAGCATCCTATGGTTGGAAACAGAAATACGCTGCGTACTGCATTGATCGACTCGGAGAAGTGAGCCATTTTTGAATTGAGAACTTTTATAATTCATCGTTCGACGTGTGATATATTATTCCACTGCCTGGCCATGACGCCCATGCGGTGATAGTTGATAAAGGTGCTGCCAATGTATTCGATCCCGGGACCTCCGCGTGCAATTGGTATATACAGCACCAGGCAGGACCTACACTATATTATCAACATCATTGTCAAAATAAAATTTCTACTTTGACCTCGAATTGTAAGTCGATGATATACTCTAAGTGTCGGTTCTCTTGGCTGCAAATACAGGTCATAATTGACGTCAAAAATGATTGGCACATACTAGTGGACTGTAGTACACCGCAGCTTGAGAAATGTATTGGCTATATAGGTTGAGGACGGCAAGGGTTCGAAATAAAACGCACTTGTGTTGGATTTGGGAAAGACGTGGGAATCTGCGTTGTCTGGCGCGTGCGCATTGCGAAGGCGGAATTTTCAACTTTCTAATGCTCCCGCCGACAACATCAAAAGTACGATGCAGACCGAGGAAGACTCGCGTCCTCGTAGCAGTAATTCCCCCAAGCCAACCTTCCTTGACACCGCGAAAGTCATGTACAGGGTGTGAAGGGGCCCTACATTGGGTGCGGTATTACTGTTTCTCGAACAATACCCAGCAGCGCGATTGTATCTCTAATTTACGATGGCCTAAGTAGCCGTTTGGGTGGTAGAGACGGTTTTCCGCAATCCCCGCTGTAAGATAGTACTGGGCGGTAAAGATCATGCAAATCGGTTTCATCATCACACTTGCGGGCGTTGCCCAACCCCAAATGCGCCTTCCGATGAATCAGACTCAGAGTGTCCTGACTCTCCACAACCACCATGCCCAAATCACCAGCAGAAATTTTTCTCGAGAAAGCGGATAAGAAGTCAAATTCATCGACTGGATGGTTTTCTTTTTCATCGACCAAGTGGGAGGAGGCAGGACCTAAACCAACAAGTCGCCAACTCTTTCCGGCTCGAGAAGCAATTTAATGCGGCTGGCGACTCATTTGCAAGAGAAGCGGAGTTCAGAGAAAAGTGCAACGAAACCAACGATGCAGCAAACGCTTGGTGGAATGCTGCCAAGGCATACGGGAGAGATGACCCTCAATGTATGTTTCCCGCATCCTTGATGCATCTCACCGAGGCGGGCAGGTTCCGCCAGGCAGCAGACAGAGAGAAGGAGATTGGCCAGATCTATCAACACGAATTGACTGACATCGCGAAGGCATGTGAAAGCTTCCAGCGAGCGGCTGAGTGGTATGACCAGGAGGATGCTGCTGCGTATGTACCATTTTTACAGAGCTGCTTAAGATCATATTTGGAAGCGATCTGCATATACTTCCTTGTGGGTTCCACGAGGACGGGAAGCAACCCATCCGCGTCCTTGCCCTTTACCACCCTGTAGGAATAGATAGTCATCCATGCACGTCTTTTTATGTCCCACCACTGCTGCTCTGTGATAGACTCGAGCGATGTAATGGACACCTCTTCAAGTACGGTTCGGAGGAGGACACCAACTACGCTGTAGTTATCATGCCCCACAGCGGAGTGTTTGCACATACTGAGAGAGAAGAATCACCTGCCACCACGGTCTCACCCTCGTCGAATCTCCCCAGTTGCATTAGGCACTGAAGGAAATCGGCTTCCTACATCCAAGTTCAGCCATCGAGTGCTGTATGAAGTGTATTTGCACTCGCCTTCGTATAGGGCGACGCTGAGACAAGAAGCATGGAGTACCGGAAATGAGTGGAGCAAGTCCCTCTATCGTGCGTGAGGAGTGGAGGGCCCAGAAGTTCGGATAGGATAACTGCTCGTTTCTGGTGTCGATGCGCATGAAAGGTCGGAAACGCAGCTATCTCGGAATTTTTGTCCAGCGGGACAAATAATGCTCATAAGGTTGATTTGCACATGATGAGATTCGAGCGGCTATGAAACCGCGCAAGACATCGTGATCGTTACAAGGGCTTGATCCAGAAGTTGAATCACTGTGCGGGCTGTGACGTCGATCAGGCAAAATCAGATCGCTGAAGTCATCAGTACGTAAGCAACAGTTCTGACCTTGATGCTGTAGAATATAATGTTGCTGTAGCTGACTTGAAAATTGTTGGAACTAACACAGAGGCACGCTCAGTGGTTGTGAACAACGACTGAATTAATATAGTACCTAACACAGAGGCACGCTAGAGAACTATCGTAAGAGTGCGGCGTGATAACGAGAAGCTACGAAACATACCTCAGTGGTTGTGAACAACGACTGAGGTATAATGAAATGAGACGATGCGAGTGATATACGAAATGGCACGTGATGAAACAGAATAAGGAAATGATAACGAAGCGATGACGACGATGATGATTCTACACACCCCCACAACAAGACATTGTTGAACTTAACGCGACAAAAGAGAGAGACCGGATTGATGACGAAGAAATAGCGGGCGGGGAAGACATTTCGTAAAAATGTCAGCGACATTCTTGTGTGTAGACAGCCACTCAGGTTTAAATGTTCCTTCTTCGATATGCGCGCGAATGAAATGATAGCGAAGGTCGATGTGCTTTGTGCGGATATGATTGGCTGCTTCCTCGGACAACGCGATGGCTCCAGCATTGTCGGCGAATAGACGAAGAGGTAGGGTGAGAGGAAGTTTGAGACACTCGAAGAATGATGTGAGCCAGAGACTGTCTTGGATCGCCGCAGTGAGGGCCATGTACTCGGCTTCGGTGGAGGATAGCGCATGTGTCACCTGTTTCTTGGATGAGTGAGAAACGGGCCCGCCGTTGAAGAACCAAACGTATCCCGAGATCGAGATGCGATCCTCGGGGCAGCTAGCCCAGTCCGAGTCGCTGAAGCCGTGCAGTTCTGGAGTTGCCGTAGCACCCCCATAGTGCGTGCGAAGGCCGATGGTACCCGCAAGAAAACGAAGCACGTGTTTTGCAGATGCGTAGTGGCGTGGTGCAGGGGATGAGTTGTGTTGGGCAAGCTTCATTACAGCGACTGCAATGTCAGGACGAGTATACATGGCGAGATAGAGGAGTTCTCCAACGAGCTTACGATACTCGGAAGGGAGGTCTTCGACGTGAGGATGCATGTCGGTATCGCGACCAAACGGGAAGTGAGGATCCATGGGTAGAGAGACGGGATTGCATCCGAGCATACCGTGCTCTTCCAGGAGGTAGGTGATGTAGTCTGTCTGGTGCATCCATAGCTCGCAGGTGGTGCGATTCCTCTCGAACTGAATTCCCAAGTGTTTCGCGACGGGACCGAGGTCAGTGATGCCAAAGCGTTGCGCGATCTGACTCTTGATCCAGATGAGAAACGGGCGGTTGCTAGCGGCCGCCAAACCATCATCTACGTGCCAAGCTATAATGCACACGATCCTCTCCCCCTCCGCGTTGGTGTGGTCATACACGAAAACGGCGTAGTCAGCAGCGACGCGAAGGAAACCCAGAGCGGTGAGAACCTCCCGTAGGAGCTCGTACCAGTCGTAGGCAGCCTGCTTCAGTCCGTAAAGGGAGGATAAGAGGTGACAGACCAGACGCATGCCATCCCCAAACTGCTCGAAACCGGGCGGCTGGCGCATATAAACGTCTTCAGTGAGTTTCCCCCAGAGGAAAGCGCGTTTTGCGTCGAAGGCGTCAAGCTCCCAGTTGTTGAGGGCCGCGAGGGCAGAGATGATGCGGATGGATGCGGCCTTCGCGACAGGCGCAAAGGTTTTGCCGAAGTCGATCCCCGGAACCTGCGAAAAGCCCTGTGCCACTAACCTCGCCTTGTAGACCGAACCCCCCTTCTGATCCTCCTTAAACTCGAGAACCCACCTGCAGCCAATGGCCTTGCGATCGGCCGGCAGCGGGACGAGCTCATACACCCCCATTTCCGACATAAGGTTCATCTCCCGCTTCATGGCAGCAAGCCACGAGTCCCGATCCGAGCGACGCATAGCTTCATCGTAAGTGTTCGGTGGAATCTTCATGTTATAACCCGGAGCCTGGGGATTGCGGCGAGTGTCACTGCGCACGGAGAGACAGGCCTGCTCGACCACAATGAGATTGGCGAGAATGGTGGGAAAGCCGACGGTCTCCACGTCAGGGACGATCGCGTCAGGATCAGTGGGGACGTCGACCTGGAGAGGGTGAGATGGAGTGGGAAGGAGGGAGGGAAGAGCTGCGACGGGAACGGTGGGAATGGAGGTACTCGTGTTGTCGATGGGTGGAACGCCCAGAACGCGTGCCTGTCTGAGTTCACGCTGCCTCTGAAGATGGGCAGTGTCAGTGGCAATTTGTTCGCGGAAGAGACGTCCACGTTCTGTGGGAACGCGAGGACGCCCAGAACGACGAGGCACGACAGCAGGAGGAATGACAGGTGGTGCAGGGACAGGAGCAGATGGCTGGATGATGGATGGGACGGGAAGATCGACGACAGGACGTGGTGCATCGTCGTCATCATCATCGTCACTGTCAGCAACGGGGAAGGGCTGATTGGAGAATGATTCGTCGAAGATGACGTTGCGGGAGTTGAAGAATGCCCCCGTGATGGTGTCGCGACAGCGCCAAGCTTTCACTCCTGGTGGGTAGCCCATGAAGACCGCCGTTCGTGAACGGGGCCCCAGTTTCTCCTGAACCTCCGGTGGGATGCGTGCGAAACACCGCGCACCGAAGACCCGAAGGTGCGAGACGTCGGGTTTCGTGCCGTGCAGCATTTCATAGGGTGTAACACCAGGTGGCAGAGAACGGGATTCGGTGCGGTTGAAGAGGTAGGCAGCACAAAGTGCCGCCTCACCCCAGAGTGTGCGAGGAAGACGGGCATGATCGAGCATGGCATACATGCGGCCCTCAATGGTACGAAGCACACGTTCTGCCTTGCCGTTCTGCTGATGAGCATACGGCGCCGACAGTTGACGCACAATGCCCGCGTTCTCGAGCTCAGAGGTGAAAGCACCATTGAGAAACTCACCACCGTTATCTGAACGGAACACCTTCACTCGCAAGCCGGACTGATTCTCCCAACGAGCGCGAACGAGACGCCAAGCCTCAAGCGACTGATCTTTAGAGGTGAGGAGTTGCAGGTTCAAGACGCCTGTGTGATCATCAAGGAACACAATGAAGTATCGCTTGTTGTGAGGAGTGAGTACGGGAATCGGTCCGCAAATGTCAGAGTGAATGAGGTCGAGAAATCGTGCTGCGCGAGGAGTGTCCGAGGGTGGATGAGGGCGACGTGGGTGTTTCCCCATGATGCAAGATTCGCACTTGGATAACGCAGAGCCTGGAATGACGGTGGCACCCACGGAAAAGAGAGGTAAGCGACGAACAGCAGCGCCGCCGACGTGGCCAAGACGGGCGTGCCACAAATCCAGGGTGGGAGCGACGTGAGTGAATGCAGATAACTCGGGAGGAGACGGTGGGATGCTACTAGCTGGCTGAGGAGAAGGTGCGGGAAGAAACTCCAGGTTGATATAGCACAAGTTGTTGGCCATGGGAATCGCTCCCAATTCTGTTCCTCTGTAGGCGAGTTCGCAACGAGGAGGCGAAGCCCGGAACATACAATCCCACCCCTTCCCAAGCATCCAGCCCACTGAAAGGAGATTCAACATGGCGGAGGGGGCGTGTAGGCAATTGGAGAGCCGAACACGATGTTTACGTCCCCCAATCGTAAGGATTGCCACACAATCGCCTCGACCGGATGTCGTCAGGCTGCCATGATTAGCAGTACGTACAGTGACAGCATCGGCGGTAGAATACGTCCAAAAATAGGAACGATCTTGGATGAGGGTCGTGGTAGTGCCTGAGTCAAGGATGGTGTTGAAGCCAGCTGCAACGACACAGGAAATGGCCGCCGTCTCCGCAGCAGTGAGTGTCCCGCCAGGATCTGCCAGTTCGGTAATGGAGGCGCAAGAAAGATCGGCTAGGAAAGTCTGTGCAGCAGCCTCAGTTCCCGCAAACGCGGCAATGGTAGAGGATGAAGAGGTTGCTGGGATTGCTGGTGTTGCAACTGGGGGAGGGGCAACTGCAGCTGCGGCCGTCTCCCGCCGTTTATCCTTGTTTTTCATCCATGGAGCTTGGCCCTCCATCCCGCCGCCTTTCGCATAGCAGTGTGCGTGATCGTGGTCGCCTTTGTTGCAGCCCACAGTAGTGCAGAACACCCCCTCAGGATTGTGACGGTGTTTGCGTAACCCCGTGATGGAATTCACGTTCCCCGTGGAGGTGGGAGCGGCAGTCGCAGCGTTCGCATATTCGGAACCTGGCGCACCACCTGCTAGAGCAAGCTCATCTAGTTGGCGTGCGGCTTCTGAGGAGATGCGGGTGACGCATACATCGAACACGGAAGGAGAGGGAGGAAGTGGGGAAGTCGTGGTCGCAGTAGGAATAGGTGAGGCTCCAGTAGGAAGGGTGATGGTGAGAAGTGCCTTGAACTGGGGCCAGGACCCGGTGCGAGGGAGACCACGTCACCTGTTGGTGGCAGGGTTATGCATAATTTAGGCTAATTACAGACATTATCGTTATGCATGGCTGTCACTAATCCCCCATCATCCTTCTTTATGCATAATGGTGCCTGCATCACACTGACCCCATAATAGGGATTTATATTCAGATTATTCTCATGCCCTACGCATTTTTGGCCACCTACCGTGGGAATTTCCCCACAACACCAAAAACATCGGCCATTTTGGGAATGTCCACAATATCAATTATTCCCACACCCTCCCCACCTCACTGCAGCTTCACCACTACACCATAATAAGTCCCCCCTTGTATCTAAGTAGTAGTTTGGTACATACATGTATAAAATAACATAATAAACCACTTTTTTTGTGTATCCATGTGACAACTCCCCCTCCAGGGCCATTTTAACATAACCTAGGTTGCAGAACATGTTCACACTTTTGCCCCTTTGATAGGGAAGTGTTCTATGGTATCCAGGACACACTTATGAGTGTATATGAAGAGATCCCCCCACATTTTTGACCACCTGAAGCGCCCTACATCATTAGATACAGCATATATACAGGAAAACACAAAATATGTTCCCATTTGTTTATTTCTAGGTGAGTAGACTTGGAAAAATTATTCCCAGCATCCATTCAACAGTAGGAATAATGTATCAGGACCTCAGGACCATAGGACAAGACCTTCTTGTGTAGTATATCCCCCCTCTCCTGGTGGTTTACCCACTGTGAAAATTTTTCCTGTAGGACCGGACCTTAAGGAGGGTGGGAGATCTCTTTCTAAGTATATTTGGAGTAGATACATCATATGGATAGCCCAGGACACACATAGGATCCTACTATAGGAACAAAACCATACAAAATCGCATTTTTGACACTTTTAATGTTTTTAAGTCCCTTACACTTGCACAAATGACTAGCCCTTCATATATAATCAGTAATACATTCACACATATGTTCTATGCCAAGGATCAGCCCTACATAGGGCACAAATATGATATATGATGTACAGGGGGTATTTCCACTGATAAGGAGCCCACATAGTCATCAAGCCTGTGATAAGTGATCAAAGACCTGAGATATGTCCTATATATGTCCCTGATGATAGACATGAAGTTCTAGAAAGATCCATCAAGGACTGACTAAATGACAAGTAAAATCACATATGTGTGAAAAGTGACAATTGACATCTTTTCACACAAAGTTACATTTATATATGATACAGCTCAAACATTTCATTAAAAATATGTAGGATACAAGGTAGACTACTGAATGAACCTATACTACATACTGCCCTGAGGTTGAAGGGTGGTGGAAGGAATGTGGTGTATATTTGAGTTGACCCAGCATTAAAGTCCAACTACTGCCCAACTGACCATTTTCGATGTTTTGGGTATTTGAACTTTCCCACACTCAATTCCTTATCTATTTCACTTCCTCAGGACTCAATTCTTGTTGGATTGTTCTGTACATTTAGGCCTATGATTATGAATATATTTGACATCTACTCCAGGTGTCTGATTATTAAATTTTGATGTATTAAAAGTATGGGCTCCTTATCAGTAGAAATAGCAAGCATTCACACTAACTCAAACTCCTGGCCTATTTTGAGCTGATCCTTGTCACAAAGAGCAAGTATATATACTATAATAATGATATATGAACAGGTTGTATTACTTGTGCAAGAGTAAGATACTGAAAAACATCAAAAGTGTCAAAAATGCGATTTTCTATGTTTTTGTTCCTGTAGCAGGATCCTATGTGTGTCCTGGGCCAGCTATATAATAGACCTACCTCAAATATATGTAGAAATAGACCCCTACCTCAATTGAGGTCCGGTCCTACAGGAAAAAATTTCACAGGGGGCAAATTACCAGGAGAGGGGGGGCACACCATGCAACAGGGGATTATCCTATGGTCCTGGACTCCTGATACATTGTTCCTATTGTTGAATAGATGCTGGGAATCATTTTTACAAGTCTGTTCACCCAGAAATAATTAAATGGGAGCATATTCTGTGTTTTCTTGCATATATGGTATATCTATTGATGTAGGATGCTTCAGGGGGTCCAATAAAGATAGGAATATGCTCATATATGCTCATAAACATGTTCTGAAGATAATAGAACACACCCCTATCAAAGGGGCAAAAGTGCGAAAATGTTCTGTACCCTACCCTATGTTGAATTGCCCCTGGAGGAGGAGCAATCACACAAACAAACAAAAAAAGCGGTCTATTATATTATATTATACATATATATACTAAACTACTACTTATATATAAAGGGGGAGCTATTGTGGTGTGGTGGTGAAGCTGCAGTGAGGTGGGGAGGGTGTGGGAATAATTGATATTGTGGACATTCCCAAAATGGCCGATGTTTTTAGTGTTGTGGGGAAATTCCCACGGTAGGTGGCCAAAAATGCGTAGGGCATGAGAATAATCTGAGAATATAAATCCCTATTATGGGATCAGTGTGATGCAGGCACCATTATGCATAAAGGAGGATGATGGGGGATTAGTGACAGCCATGCATAACAATAATGTCTGTAATTAGCCTAAATTATGCATAAATATGACAGCATTGCCTGACCACGTAGGAGTTGGAAAACTGCTTCCGCGTCGGTGTAGACGGCCCCCATTCGTAGTAGCCTTTCCCGATAGGTCGCGTGCTTCCCAACATAGTTGGGAGCATCAGCGGCATCCTTCATCTGGAGCGCATATAGGCTCTGGCGAACAACATGCTGTGAGCCCATGTCCGTGCGTCCGAAATGATCCTCGAGAATCTTCCATGCATCGCGGGCTGACACCTTGTGGCTGGTAGACACCAGCTGCTGGACGGAGATTGACAGACGGCGCGTGATGAGTGATTTGGCCTTGAGATCGTCAATGAGCCATTTGCGAATGGCTTTCGTCTCTTCCTCAGTAGGGAGTTTGGGGTCAGCGGGCACTGGCTTAAACGAAGCGTTCCCCAGGATGTCGTCAGGATCCACAGTATCCGTGACGTGACACCACTGATCCTCAACGCCAAGTGCATAGCGGACCTCCCGCTGCCAGGCAAAGTAAGTGTCCGGGCCCGTCAGCTCCGGAATATGATCTAGCTTCCCCATGTCGAAGGAAGATAGGATGACGAGGAAAGGTGCAGCGATTCCGCTGAAAAGAAAGACGCGTGTTGAGTCTGGTTTTCCCTAAGTTGGTTTCGTTTTAGAAACCGGGGCTCATAACCTGTTGGAACTAACACAGAGGCACGCTCAGTGGTTGTGAACAACGACTGAATTAATATAGTACCTAACACAGAGGCACGCTAGAGAACTATCGTAAGAGTGCGGCGTGATAACGAGAAGCTACGAAACATACCTCAGTGGTTGTGAACAACGACTGAGGTATAATGAAATGAGACGATGCGAGTGATATACGAAATGGCACGTGATGAAACAGAATAAGGAAATGATAACGAAGCGATGACGACGATGATGATTCTACAAAAATGATATTTCAAAGGTCAAAAATTGTGGATACGACGTCCGGGTGGTGAAGATTTTGCAATGATTCGGACACAATGTGATGAGCGGGGTGTATGGATGATACGATCAAGACTGAGATCAACCGACTGTTGACTGCGAAGCTTCAAGTTTCGCTTAGCTCAATGGATTTCAGTATTGTTGCAGCGTCCAGGTAATGAGAATTCTACAGGGAAGACAAGAGGCAACAATTCAGGCACAAGATGGCAAACGGGATGTGTGGGTGTTATACCTGTCCAGTGTCAAGACAAACACATGGCTAGTATATATGACCTCGTGTCCTGGGCGTCTATGGAAAAGAGTAGCTTAATGTAGTGAAGTAACGTAAAAACGCACAATACACGCACCACCTCTGCAGCTGAGACACAGACGCTCACAAACCTTCTAAAGTCCACCCCGACCGTGCTCAACAATACCAACCTGCAGTAAAATGTCGAAGCTCATTCCAAGCACCACACCCCTTCGAACTTTTAAAAGTCATGAAGGACGCGTAACCGCAGTCGCAGTTTCCCCCGATAGACGAAGAATGATTACGGGCTCAGACGACAAGACCCTTTGTCTTTGGGACTTGAGGACAGGTGTTGTGTTGAAGAAGATGGAGGGGCATCGCGATGGAGTGTTGGCATTGGCGGTATCACGAGATGGGCAAATAATAGCAAGCGGTGATAAAAATGGAGAGGTCATTGCTTGGAACGGAGAAACAGGAGAATCTCTCACCCAACCCATCAAAAACCGCACCAATTGGATCTACTCCATGGACTTTTCTGCGGATGGTACGGTGTTGGCCACTTGTTTAAACGACTTGACGGTCAAGTTTTGGTGCACCAAAACATGGCAGCAACAAGAAAATCAAATTGCAGCGAATAGTAAAATCCTCCAGGTTCGATATTCGCCGTCTGGTGAACTTCTTGCCATCGCAACATTGGACAATATCCAAATTTATAACTCAGGCACACGGGAACGCGTCGCAACCTTGGAATTGGAAACTCACGCCAACTCATTCGTGTGGATGCCCGATGGCACACGCCTTCTTTCTGCCGCGGATGACGCCATAAAAGAGTGGAATACATCAACCTGGGAGAAGGTCGGTGATTCCTGGAAGGGCAATAGGTATGAAAGCATCATCGCCATCGCCGTCAATCCTGCTGGGACGCTTGTCGCTTCCGCATATGACGAAGACCATGTCCGTCTCAGGCGGCTCTCAGATCGACAAACCATTGCCATCTTCGAACACTCATCCCCACCGGAATGTATCACGTTCTCCGTAGATGGCAATAGCATCCTCAGCGGAGCCGGATGTGAGATCTCAGAGTGGGACGCACGCAGGGGTTTTCATTCAAACGTGAATTTCCATCCTTGACTCGTGTCACGCAATTTGACCATGCTTCACGCAGATCCTCACTGCTATCACGCCAGCCCGTGGTTCATCCATCACTGGAGACTTGTCTACCGCTGAACAGATACTCACGCAAGAGATTGACGCCGACGCCAATAACTATACCTCGTATGCCAACCTCTCTTTCGTTATGGCGCGAAAACAAAACTGGGACCACGCCCTTGAAGATGCAATCAAGGTCAGTCATACCGTCCAATTATGGTCCTCTTACGAAACGTTCACTTTCATCCGCGACATAGTCCATCAGCATTCAGCCCTCATTGACAGGCTACATCTCCAAGGGCATTGCCCTCTGCGGAAAAGGCAATGTCCGGGACGCGAGGGTAGCATTTGACGTCGCATCCATATTCACGAACCAAGACTCAGAAACTATTAATTTTCTTCTCTTGATCAAGGTAGGTTAACTTCCTCTCATATGCTCTCTTCTCCATTCCGTATTTCAGGCCATTGCCCTCTTCAATGCAGATCAACATGACGAGGCAATGTTGCTCATCAACGAGCTAGCTGCCGCTCGTCCGAATGCTGATACCCTCACGTGTCGCGTCGTAGAAGTAAGTATCATGCGGCTATGCTCGGTTATCGCTACTGATCTTTGCAACTCGCACATTAGGCATATCTACGCGTTCAGCTTGGAATAAAGGCCTTGGATGGCGTGCGTCACAACGAAGCCATTGACCACTTCACCGCCGCCATCAACTCCAACACTTTCCAATCAAAAAACATCCTTGAACTATGCGAGGACCTTGTCGTGGTACGTTGACATCATGCACCCGAAAATAATATCGCTGAGTGCTTTATACAGCTTTTCGGTTGGGATCTTGAGTGCATCTGGCTCACTACACACCAGAAACGCTGTCAGGCTTTCCTTTCGGCAGGTAAAGTTGAAGAAGCCCTCGAATCATATCAACACATGATGGACGCCATTGATGAAACTGAGAAGGCTAGCTGCCTTGATTGGTCCAACGGCAAGTTTTTAGTTGTCACTCGAGGCTATCATACTCACACACGTTTTCACTCAGATTTCAAGGAACAATGTAACGCGCTCGCTGTCAATGATGACCGTATTCTTGGCGTATGTAGTACTCCCTTCCTCGACCTTTTCGCTACTGACTTAAGTTATGCAGGCAGAGATCCCTGGCCAAGATCAAGATGGTTATGATGCGGAACCTGATTTCTTTCGGGGAATGCATGGTGTGAGTGCAACAGTGGATTGTTCCTTTCGTTTCTCTCACACACACAATTCAGCATTCTCAAATTTCCAGACTGCGACCTCAGCAGCGCCCGAGGCACTTCAAGAAACTCAGGTTCGCTATGACAAAGAACCCTCATCCAGCTCCTCCACCTGCATCACCCACCACCCCATCACCAGCCGCCGCTACTTCCAACATCAAGGCTCAGCTAAAACACCTATTCACTTGGCGGTCCGACCATGCAGCGCCATCCGTCGTCGATGTTCCTTTCGCGAAGGGTAAGGAGGTGCGTCGCGTCGATTTTAGCACTGCGTCTTTAATGTCTCATGCATGAATCTACAGCGTAATGCTGCAGCAGATGACCCTGGCCCGGACAAGGACATGGTACCTGACGAATATTTTGATGATCTTCCACAGAGCTCCAATACACAACAGCCGAATACACAACAGCAACAAGTAGTAGTACAGGTAGACACTGGGGACCATGGAGGCGGCAAGTCATGTTTCTGCTGCTAGCAGTTTTCGCGGATGTCCTCCGGTATTTCAGTCCTATCATTCCTCGTATTGTGATGTCTACATTGACCTGAAGGAGGTCATGACTACATCATTCAGGTTATTTAGCGTCATCCATATGTAACGTTTGGCTTGCGCATAGCAAATGATACCCTTTTGAACGTTGCTCGAGGAGAATTCCCAAAAATCAACAGAACGTTCCTATAATAATAATACAACTGTACATCTGCGCGCGCATACCAATACCAATATCAATTATACAATCGTCATCCCCAAGTCGCGCATAAATTTGAGTGCAGTCGTCTCACACCACACGTGCACGCGGTTTCTGTTAGAGTTTTGGCATTCCACCCTTCGTCATCGTTTCATTGTCCGGATAGTTCCGACTACGTATATATACCTACGTCGTAGACTATCCTCTCTTTGTCGTTTCCCGCTATGTCGTAGACTCTCCAGTTCCAACAGTTTCTACCGGGAATGAGTTTTCGCTCATGATCGAAAGCACTTCAATTGGGCTTTCACAATGTATAACACGGCCACCCATTCCGTTCTACCACAGTCGCTTCCAGTCCTCCTCGCATCTCTTTTGCTTCGTGCAAGTTCTTGCATGCACTATGGTAGTGGGCCACGTCCAGTTCTGAACCGCGGTTCGAAGTTCGAACCTGAGCGAATTCTGATCCAGAATTCCATCATGGGGAACCGAACCGTTGGTCCGACGGTCCACGGTTCAAGGACTTGCGGTTCCGAACCTGTTCGAACTGATCAGTGTTGTGCGCATGCTGCAGGTGCAACGAGCTCAGATACACTGATCTGTTATTGGCAGAAAGGACACACCAACCTGAACTCGTCCAAGTGGGCTTGGTGTCATTTCGTTAGTCAATGACACCAAGTCTATTTGGACGAGTTCACCGTACGGGACGTACCGTACCTACCGAGACTGGCGCCAATTTCCCGAAGCGCTGTCCAAAACAGCTTGGGCTCATATGTTCTTCTGCCTTGCTGCAGCGTGGAGGACTGCCCGCATCTTCATCATATTAGGCACGATTTTCCGTGGACCGCCAATGGCGACTTTATCAAATTCACGGATTTGGGGATATCAGCATTTCCGAGCATGACATGCTCGGCCCAGTTACTCCTCGTCAAGATCAATGACATAGGCTCCGTTGGAAGTTTCGGCATAGGTTTCTGTAAACTGCAGGTCTGGCAATATCATAGCTTTGTCTGCCGTTGTCTACAGCGCGATAGATCGAATGATTTCACTTTCTTCTGAGTAGCACAGAATCTTATCACCTTCTGAAAAGACCGCTTACCTTGTCTGTTTCTGCCCCTCGCCACTCAGTGGCACTCATCACTGGCAGCCCGAATGTATTCTTTGCGCACGCTTTCAAAAGCCGTGACTGGGCCGTTGTCGTGTATGCCTCCTACTTAATATGCTCTCAAGGTCACCTGCCAGTGCGTCTAGCTCTTTGGTGCGCTTCGTAGAGCCCCAACCATCCGATATAATCTTTGCGTGGTATCCGCGACCTTGATAGCCATCTGCGCATTAATTCACGGTCTCAGGATTATTTTGTCGGCGACAATAATAATATTTGCCTGTCTGATCTCTCGTACCCCACTACCTCTAAGTACTTAGTGGTACAATAATTATGGAGTTTCCATTGCCTATACCTTGCTACACTGACCTGGTACCTTCACCAAACTGCCGCTCTTCCTGCTGTGATACAAGTTTATACCAAGCTTCACTTGTACATGGGCTGTGTTGCACACTTTGATAATAATATGTTATATCTCGCACTCGATGTTGTGTATCTCACAATTTA
Organism: Suillus clintonianus; assembly: GCF_016758775.1. Lineage (NCBI taxonomy): Eukaryota > Fungi > Basidiomycota > Agaricomycetes > Boletales > Suillaceae > Suillus > Suillus clintonianus. Next base: position 234,411 of record NW_024539270.1, on the reverse strand, counting down.
TTCAAGTGTCATATGTTTAGAGCATCATAAACGAACAGCGAAAATGTTCGCTGAAAGTAACATTGGCAGAGTTAGCCCAGCCTCTAGTTGCATACATTCTAAGCGATTCAGTATCAAGACAGTATATATGTACAATGTTAATGGGAACTGCAGCACGCTGACACCATTTTTGTACATTCGAAATCAAAAGATATGTTAAATACCATGATACCTAAGCTCGGCGTTCAGCTCACGCTGCTGCTGTAGTACAAATGACACATACCGAAAAGATCGTAAGAAATGCTACCAGCAGGACCGCTGTCTAATGGCTGAAATTCACCGAGTTCCGAAGCTGCTGTTCTCTTGTAGAATTCACGATTTCAAACGAGCACTGGAAAGGTAGCGGGTGACTTCGGAGTCAAAAGTTAGCCGCAGGTTGTCGCATAATCTCAAGGTCACTTACACTCCCAACCCAGTGGTGAATTCCGGCTTGATCTCAATCTGGTTTCCGTTCGAGTCTTTGGCATGATTGATGCGCAAGACAGCGAGGATGGCAGTGGCAGCAGTCCAAATACCGTGATCTCCGAAGTAACGACCTGTCAGGGGAATGTCAGCCCATGCACTTCCAGATGAACCATTAAAAAACTTGCCAGGACAAATGCGCCTGCCATGACCAAATGCAAAATGAGTGGTGAAAGGTTCCTTCAGCTGCCCATCAGCCGTTAGATGGCGGTTAGGGTCGAAGCGTGATGGATCGGGGTACACTTCTTCATCCCGAGACAGAGCCCTGGGTCATGCTCAGCTCAAGCTGTTATATGAATTCCACCGCAACATACCATTGGTTAACCATTATGATCGTACCTTTGGGTATAAAGTACCCGTCGTAAACATCATCATTTGACGTCGTATGCGGAACACCTGTGAGGGGTCAGTCATGCAAACCCAAAATCGTACTACTGCGAACTGACCTAGGGGGGCGAAAGGATAGCATCTGAGGACCTCCCATAGAATGGCATCAATGTAGGGTAGCGACGCCCTATCGTCAGCAAGGCACGGCATTGCATCAGGCTTCACGACTCTGTTAATTTCCGCACGAGCCCGCTCTTGGATCTCAGGATGAAGAACCATAGCCAGCATGAACATGTGCATTACGGATGCAACCTGCGGAATATCATGGTAAGGGACAAGGCGACCAAGAACTCCCAAAGTGACGACTCACGGTGTCTATACCAGCTAAGATACGGCATGCGGATCAAATTATGGACTACGCTTCCAAAAAAAAACCTTACCAGTGTATCCTGTCAATGCAACAGCCTTCATCATCTTTTCGCCAGTCTCGTCATGGGGTTGGCTAAGGAAATCAGCGACTAATGACTGCTTGGCAGTACCATTGGCCTATAGAGAAGCAGATCAGACAAAACGTCGACCCACAATGCGCAAACGTACCATTTGTGCCTTCACCTCATTAAAGAGTCCGCTCAAAAGCTGTTGAGCTAACGATCTACTGCGCTCTATCTTGGCATAGACTCCGCCAAATATCCAAAGTGGCATCTTTTCGACTGCACCAAATGTTCAGACCTTTTGTCATTGACAACATGGAAACACTTACGGATAGGGAAGGCTGTGAACATGGCAGCCTTCTCAGGAGATGTAATATGTTTGCCGATCTCCCCGAGTTCATACGCGCCTGCAAGGAAGGGGTCATCATGTCCGTGTGCGGAATGTCCGTATATCACAGCCATGATTAGGGAACCCGCGTATCTGTTAATTTTATTTGATCGTCAGTTGGATCAGACGTCGCAAGACTACTGTTAGGTACGAACGCATGAGTTTGTGACTGCAGATCACCAGTGGCAGTCACAAGATTAAGGATGAGTTCGTTTGTGTGTTTCGTGAACATCTCATGGTATGAAGCGGATGCTTCTGCCCGGAGGACGTCATGGAAGATCTGGCGATGTTGTTTGATGGCTTCCCCTGGGTACGGAAGGAGGACGGTATTGAAATCGAGTCCATATCTGTATAGCCCATCAGCTGACTAAGAACTTCGCGGCTGAAATGATAACCGGGGCCGCAAGGCGTACATTTCATTGGTGGGAATAAACGGGCGTCCCGAATAATTTATGGAGCGCTTGTCCAACAACTCCCGTGCGATGGCTTCAGAGTTTATGACAATCATGTCGATGCCGAGGAGGCGGGAGGAAATGATTTTTCCTATGATCAAGTATCAAGAGTTTGTTGAGCAAGAGGTCATTGGGTCTACTACTAACCATATTTCTTCCCCCACGCAGAATATGTGAGCCAAGGGTGCTCAACGTCCAGCTGGAGAGCGTTACCCAAAAAAGGTAACCCCCGAGGGCCAGGAGGCAGAGGCAAAGCGTGGCCTTGGACACGTTTGCGAGTACTTAGACGCACAGCAGCAGCCAGTGCCACGATACATGGGATTCCTAAGACCAGAATCTGAGTAGTGTCAGTAGAGAACATGGCCATTGGGGAGGAGGAATAATGAATGAAAACTGCTGCTGGATGATATCATATTTATATTGAGTGCGTCTACTCGGCTGATATCTAATCTTTTGTCTGGGACCGAGTAGGATGGGATCTCGTCAACAGTGCCCTTGTTTCCAACTCTCCGAATCGGTTCCTACATGAGCTAAAATTCATGCATCGGTGACGTTTGGAAATTCTAGTCAAGAACTCAGCGAACAGTACTAAATTAAGCCTAGTGAACCGTAAGCGACAGGCGAGGGAGACCTCGCTTGATGTGACTAATTCTTCCTGCTAGAGCGTACAATGTACTGTCAGTGGGCGCATCAATTTCTTATCATAGCACACACAGGCTCGGCCACATTCCTCGGCCAGGTACACTAATAGTAATTAGGATTGATTAGCCTTTAGGCCGGCCTGTGCAGCGCAACCAAATGGTACTTGTTTTCAGTCTCGCCATCCATACACACAACAGTAAAGACCTCAGAACTCCTTCAAAGAAAGTGCATCACAGTACTGGTGTAATTCCTGTAAAGCCTCAATGACTTTGTTTCCACCTGTACCTAAACAGTAAACCTTTTACTGATTAACATACTCCGGTAATTACCATCACGGCACCTCGCTCCATTTTTAGCGTGACGGGGATGTGGTCATCCCAACGTTCCTACTAGTATACACCACTTTGGAAACCCCTATACATGTCCTAGTCGATAACTCAGTTGAGACACATACAGAATATCGCCATATCAAGATGAGCCTGCATGATAGTGAACCACCTAGTAGATACACCCCGTGTTAGTGAACCCCGAGGCCCGGCTTCAGATACGACTTCATTTGAACAAGTGTTCAAAGTCTCGACAGGTATGCGTCCGTCAACGTAAACGTCTTGAGCCGATGCCCGAGAGATCGTCGTTACTGATCAACAATTTGATATGATCTATGTTTTAGAATGCGCACCACTTCTGAGGTATTTTACAGACATATGACAGTGGATCACAAGAGATCACAAGCCGACCCTACACAATCACCTACGCGGTATACTTCCGTGACATTATGACCCAGGGCCAGCAACAAGCGTGGGGATGTATTCCGTGTCAACCGCGTTGATAATCTGTCAAGATACTTAGCATCACCGTGATATCCGCTGGGCGTATCTTACCACTTGACATCGCTATCAAAAGTATATTATCGAACACAGCACATAATGGCCCCAATGCAGATAGAACGCACCGTGTTGCTGTTTGCGGTTCTTGAGCAAGTCCGCAGTCTGTAGCAAATTGGATCCAACTGAACAGAAAATATATTCATGCGTCGATAGGTCAGTGTTACAAATACTATCGAGACCAACGTGGCTCACCAGCGTCTGGGGTAGAGAACACATTAAAAAAACCGGCTACTATCGTGAGGATCGAGTATCACATTCGGCTATGGTGCGATTACTTCCTCTTGGCCTTTCCACGGGCTGACGTCCCCGCGATATAGCACGCGACTTTACGCCACTAGAGACCTAGTTGTCACCTAATGGACGTAGTGGACCGTCTGTCAAAGGTAGCAATATCAAATTGTGATGAATAAAGAAAAACCTATGCCATTGGGATTGCACGCTGATTCATTTCAGGCACGGTGGATGCTGCCAGCACAACGAACCCGTCGCATCAGTCCACAGCCCTCGGGATATAAAGATGTGCCACCACAAAATATTCGCTGCGCACCGTGATTTTTCCTTGACTCCAGTCATACTGCGTAACATCATTTATGCAGACTTACTGATAGCGCTGCTTGGATGAGCATCACCGAAGCTCAGGCACTCTCCCCCAACCAGACGTTTGATAAATCATACCCCATGGTTGGCAACTTGAAGGTCCCCGGGTTGTCAACTCGCCTGTAGTCACGTGAGACAGGCACGACGATAGGAGACTTGCTCTATCAAGAGAATTCTACCCATGGCGGCAATGTCCTCGGAGAAATGATGCGGTCATAGGTCCAAGCGTTAGATAGCCGTAATAAAAATGCCGTCACAAATCACAGGGATTGAAGCTTTGACATTGGCCGTGTGCACGTCGGGTATGATAGTGGAGACAGCGGAACAAACGTGCAAATGTCGCTGAGAATATACGCAACGCGCAGTTTTGCCAAGGGCTCTTGCAGTCCAAAGCGTCACCCGGCCTAAAGAAGGATTGCCGACTGACGTTAGCGACGACACTTGCTTGTTCTAACCTCTTGGAGCTACTACACAAGGGCGATATGCGGATTCGGAACCGCCTCTTGGAAGCGAGTTTCTAGGGCGAGAATCTATTCGGCGGTCGCTCAAGCCATGCGGCCTCGTTTGAATGGCGAAAAACATACCTCCGAGTCCCACCAGGTCCCACCAGGTCCCACCTTCGGCGATGACATAGCTCAGTGAAACGATTGATTCAACCCCTGGACGCTTTGCCGGTTGGCATCTGATCTGTCAACCTAATTTTGAGGCGACATGACAAAGCTTAAGCAAGTTCGGCAATCTCCTCTGAACTTGAACGCCTTCCATATTGGGAGACTGCAGGCTCTTTTCATGAGTGAAAGCTACAGTTCCGTCCGCTGAGCCATGATGAGACTTCTAATCGCCCTGCATTCCCATCAAATGGTGGTGTTCGTAACCACACGGCGATTTCTACAATCGAACGAAAATTCGCGAGCCGTTTAAGATTTCGTCAGTTTCTGCGCCAGCCCTGGGAACCGCAGCAGTCCCCATTTCGCAGCCTATTGCTTTAGGGGGCTAATCCGCCGGAATGCCTCTCGTATGAAAAGCCTTGACCGAGTTGTTGACCGAAGTACACCCCGAGGAGCATGAGTAACGCAAACTGTCTGCGGTCCTGTCCTTGTATCATATATATCTGTCCTATCATAGAGCTCGAGTTGGTGCACATAGTTAGCTAGTCTTTGCTAGACAAAGTTTAATGGTGACCGGCGATACCCGCAATATGGCCAGTGTAAATTTGTACGCGCGGCCGCCAGGTGTGCCATGTCGTTGGTGTTTATAATGAAAAGGGAATGAAAATTGTGGTGCGCAGGCGGGCCGCAGTGCGGCAGTCGAGATAGGCGGCGATGACGTTATATTTACGGAACTGAACGTTCGTCACAATAGACAATGCCGCAGAAAATAATATGATCTAACTTGTTCTATTGAAGAACGCGCCACAACTTAAGTTGAGGAGGATGTCGGCTGGCCGAGGGACGAGCCCGAGCCGATATGCTTCCTGTAGGTCCTTAGTCTCAGCCTGCACTGGCAGGTGGAGCAATAGGAAGACCGTCGTTCCTAGGAGAATCTATCAAGACACATTAATGGCAGCGGGCGTACGTTATAACCTTAATGTGAGTCATGCAAAGCTGAGAGATAAGCAAGCGTTGACAGCGCTGACGAGTGTATATTGTGTGAAATAGTTAAACGATCGCGAATCACTGGCCAAGACCTCTTGAACAGGGTCCATCACTACCCCACACAAGAACAAGCGCGCGGCGCGGATATGTCGCACAAATAGTTGAAGTTGCTCTACTCGACATCCATTTGAGCTGACAATGTGAATCTATGCGATACCTACTTACAGGCAACCATACAGTCAAGCGCAACGACAAAAGAGGCTATGATCCCGATTCCTGAAGCCCACCGAAGTCGAATTTAAAGGACGGGATCGATGATGATGCGACGTGTTCTACTATGAACCTCAGATGTGCCATTAGAAACCCACCGCGCAGAACAGCCAGCCACGAAACGCAAAATACCAGCATGTCAGTCCTAAATATCCAAGGCTTCAATATCCAAAATCGCGAATGAAACACTCGTTCAGAACCCACCACCTTCGACTGCTGAATGATTCGTCGTCCTCAAGTTCGCAATCTCCTGTTCGATTCTCCCTTGAGATCCTGCCTACAGCTCTCATCCCGCGTCCGCCCCTTTTCCAAATTAAAATGCCAGCCTGAGTACGTGTAAGCTCTTCCCGGAGTCGCTATTTCGGCCTCTCTATATACCCGCAACCAACCGGTCGTTATCAGATTATCGACATTGTGATCGTGCTTCTCTATAACCTGCAGCTAGGATTTCCGCCGTGTGAAGTGAATAATTTAATGCACGAAGAATGGTGAAATACACACGGAAAATGTCGGCAATGACAATAGGTAAAGATACTGCACGTTTTAGAAATTCTGTGAAGTTGTGATGTTGTGAAATGATATGAGCTACTAGCTAAAATAGATGTGTAATGAACCGGGCGCATAACTGCCTGGTGCTTTACTTTGGGGGTTAGGTGAGGATCGTTTTTTTTTGTCGGCTTTGGTTCTCGTCGTCGTCGTCCTCTTTTTCATTGTCCGTATCGCGCCGTCGTGACCGACACCATCGCCTCATACCGTGCAGCATACCGATCAAACGAATAGACGAGAGAAGCCACAGAGGGCTGGTTAACCATGCCAGGTGCCGTCGTTTTCGTCGTCAATTTCGCGTCGTCATCTTTTCCATCCACCGTCTCGCAATCATTTCCTTCCTCTACACTCCGGCACGCTCGCTCAAGGCATACGCGCAGCTTAGACTCATACATAGAGTCCCCCACAGTCTACATCTACATCATTCAAACTCCATTGTGTATCGGTGCTTTCATCTACTGTAATCGACTCCATTACGCGGGTCTCGTTGGTCGTGGCGTCAAGTGAATCTGTACTACACTTACTCTCTCCTGTAATAAACCGGGCGCACAACCGCGAGGCCTGTTTAAATTCTCTAAATATATGTATACAATCCAAATGATAATCCTCGAAGCTAGGGCTAATCATCCATAAAGTGCGCCTTCTAAAGTACTGAACTGCGAGACGGGAACACAGGTGAGGTGAAGTGGAACTAACGAGTCGTCGAACTCGCTAGTCACGAGTGCAGAGATATAGTTGTGTACAGTATGCTGCGGCCACAGACACGGCTCTGGTACTCCTCTGATGTCTGGCTGAAGGGCATTCATGAGATGATGGTACTGGTGTTAACGGTATGGTTCTTCGGGGCGCTGGTTGCTGCAGGGCATCATGATGCGGCATGGCGTGATGTTGATAATCGTAGTGTTGGTGTCCATTGCCTGCGGGTTGCGCCAATGGAATTTGAGTGACGTGGCGGCGCTGCGATAGGGCTAAATCGCTTTTAAAAAACTGAATGACATGAGTGAGAATCATATATACCTTGACGAGTGATACTTCTCGATGCACGGTAGGCATGAGTAGAATCACGATCACGAGTGTCAATACCCAGTGACGTGTGAACGTCAACGCTCTGTGCCGCTCGGTCGTCAAAGGCTCGTCCTCTCGTGATGCCACCTAGAAGCGTCAAATTTATGCCGTCACGGTTGACATTGCGATGGGCCTGCTCGTTGCCGTTCGTAGTGGCCGGACACGCACGCCATATATCTTCATACTACAACATTATGCTGGAGCGAAGATGTCGAACGGAGTCTGGGATCTTTTGGTTGTGAATGTCGTGAGGGTGTTCGGACTTTGTTTACTCAGGGTTTGAAGTTTCTCAAAGAAACCGAGTAACGCCCGAGTGATAACAGGGTACCAGAAACCGAGTACAAAGGCATACCGATAACGTATGCCTCAGGGATGTATCCACGTGTCTTGGGTGCCACTCCGACGAGCTAGTGCAAAGGCCAAATGATAACGTAGAGAGATGTGCCGAGGAGCTAATACAAAGGCAACAAGAAGACACAGAGGGCGCCCACCTTCCTCGGGTGCGAAGAGCTTTACTTTTCGCATCGACGAGACATGATGTATTAAGATGCATGACGGGTGGCATGAGGACGACAGCATACGCCTTATCCTGATTCAAGCATCGGTCGGTAATTAGCGGTCGAGTTATCCTTACACAGTCACTCAATGGTGGCACTCACCTTCTCCTGCTCAGCTTTCGCGAACATCTTTGCTCGTCATACTCCGTATACTCTCATCGATGACATCTGCCATGGCACACATTATGCCTTCCGCCTGTGTACAGTTGAACACCTCGCGCTCAAGCCGCTGCACGAAATGGTGAGTGTCAAAACGAAAGTCGTGCGGTGCATGGTCGGGCAAAGGCGGATGACTCGGCCCGAGGAAACCTTAGGTTCGACGGACCAGGTACATTGGTGTGAAGAGGGAGCGTAGAGCTGGATGATGAAACTGAACAGTTGACAGGTCTGAATGTTCCTGCATGTAGGGAGTGGGCAATGCGGCTGCTAGATCTAATTTGTGTAAAGAAAAAAGTGATCATGCCATCGAGCACGAACCCTCATGCTCACCAACATCCGCATGTTCAAAGTACGAGCCACAATCCCTGGGGTAGCACAAGTGGCACATGCTCGGTACGTCCCTGACAGACACCTTCACACATACTAGCATTTATTGAGATGCTATGCTGTGTATGTAATTCTGTCGCCGCCGTTGTCAACGATGAGCAGCGTGTCACCACCTGTCACAAAATGGCTAGAACATGTCACGCCGCGTGATTTTTGACCTTAGCAGGTTGGTCTACTCAGACTAACTTTGATGTCAAACGGTAAAATGCTGAGAGCCCTCCACCTTGCGGCAGATTCTAGGCACAATTGGCATTGAGCTGTAGCTGCTCAAGGATCCGGCTGTCATAGATACATATGACGCGAGAAGCTACGACAGGAAACTTTGATGGTTTAAATTCGACAGCGGATTAGTCTCCCATAGGCCTAGCCAGACTATATAGGAGGAAGACAGTCGTTCCTTCTTGATTATGACAGCGGTTGACAGTATCACTCACTCGCAGGCGTTGCGAATGCCTCAAACAGCCTTTCCGCGCATTTTTGCCAGTGCAGCAACACGGTGGGGGTGCATGAGAATCACATCAAATCACGATATCATTGCACAAGTCAAAGACATGACTTCGGGTTCATCTCGTGTTCATCAATATGTATTATACAGGTGATTTCCGCTGCGCAGCTAATCTTGTCAACAGTGTGCTATTCATCCTAGACCAAGTACATATAAGTAGTTTGTTTTTTAATACGGAATGTTGGAGGAAGGTGAGACCATAGTCCATCTTGTACCGTCTGTGAGACATGTCGCATACAGATTTAAATACCAGTGATCAGGGAACCTTGGTTGAGATGAAGTTCGTATTAACTTTCGGAACAGATCCAGGGCTTGATATCGCTTGATGTTGAAAGCTACGGCATTCATACAAGATAACGTAGAACAGGAACAGGGGAATTGCATATATTTAGCGTTCGCACAGGAAGATTGTATATATCGCCCTTCCGAAATCATGGGATATGGCGTTACGGAGATCTAGATGGTCATGGACGCGAGAACAAGGAACCCACACGTACTGTGTACTACTTGCTCTTGAAAGTGCAGAGGTCGACTAGTTGTCATACTGAGGAATCGGGCAAGCGTGCTTGTCATAGCACGGGGACACAGGCTGCTCGTTCATTTGTGAGCTCTAAGGACTCCAAGACGATTCACGACTTCAAAGCCTAGATCCCAAGCTCTCATTTGTTGACAACAGGCCTGAAAGACCCTCCCGTAGAGGCTCAGCCATGGGGGCACTCTTTCTAGACCCCCGTTCAACAAAGACATGGGTATAACCCCCAACAGCTGCGGGTACATCTTTTCCCTCCTCAAACACCGCGACCTCGTACGTCACGGAACTTGAACCAAGCTTCACTACCCGAAGACCGAGGTCCAGAACCTGAGGAAATGACAGGGGAGAGAAAAACTATGGCCGGAGCCTGTTGTTAGTGTCCGATCGAGGCGGAGAGCCGCTTGACACTAGTACTTACCTGACAATGGGATGAGACCACCAATCCGATTTGGGCAGAGTCAGAGGTGAGTCCACATTGTTGGATGAGAAAAGTGTTCACTACAGAATCAAAGAGGTGGTAGTATATAGAATTGTTGACGTGTGAGTACTGGTCGTTGTCGGTCCTTGGGATGGGGTAAGTTTCACCGGTATGTGAGATGTGGGAGGAGTGGACTGCACCAGCGAGTTCGGTAGGAGAGGAAGAAAAGGTAATCGGAACGCGTGTGCGCGCGATGTGAGCTCATGGCAATCTGACTCCACCAATTCCTGACTCGATTGCGAGTCACACACAGATGCGAATTCGAGCAAAGTTGAAGAGTGTGAATGGAGTAAGTAATGCAAACGACCACGTGACGTTCAATTACGACGCGTTCGCCGTTGGTTAATTATACGTCTTCTTCAACCGCGATCATCAACCACCTTCACCTAATTCATACCCCAGCAGCCTACAGCTATGGAACGCCTGTATGTTCCGTTTCTTAGAATCTGAATAATACCTGAGCAACCATTACAGTCGCAAACAGATGGCATATGACCCTAGTTTATACCCAGAGTTCAAGAAACCTGGACCAACCAATGGAAAGACCTCCGAAACGCCAAGCGTAATCGTACGTCCTCATGTTCAACTTTATTTCTCAACTTACCAGGATATCGCTTAGTCAATTTCAAGCTCCTCAAGCTCTTCGACATCTTCGGCAGCATCAACGGTGACACCGGCAGCTCGACACAGAGGCCGAACGACAATCGTAATTTCTTCCGACGAAGAAAACGAAGACATGTACGTACTCGATTTCCTCCACCCTCCTATGTGGCGTGTGACTCACTAAACTCTTGGCGATTCTATTAAATAGACCTCCTAGTACCCAGTCGCAATCCTCAGCTCAACCCCCACCAACTGCTCCTAACAACTTCGTCATGGACGCCTTGAAACAGGCCCTTCCAAAGCCTCCCCCACAGCGCACACAAGTCCCAGCACCTATTCACGTCCCTTCGAACCGTGATATTCTTCCGGGGCCTTCCAACCCGACGATAGATGCGGCCCATCAAGCATACGTCTATGAGCCTCGGATGTCCGCTACCGAGACCGAAAAGGCATTGCGCGCTCTCGTAGAGGACAGTATCACTCCCGATGACGTTGAGATCAACATGGAGGAAGCCATTGTGGAGGGCTTCCAAGATGGTATCACACTTCTCCCTCATCAGGTCCTTGGTCGCGCTTGGATGCGTGATAAAGAAACAGATAAGAAGAGGGGTGGAATACTTGCAGACGATATGGGGTAAGCCTGTCGATACTGCTCTTATTCGCATGCAGTTAAGCTTTTTGGCGTAGTCTTGGCAAAACCATCCAGACCCTTACGCGAATCGTCGATGGTCGTGCCAAAAAATCTGACAAAGCAGATGGTTGGGCTGCCACAACCTTGTAGGTTCAATTTTCCTCGATATTTCGTTTTTTAAATTCATGATTTCCAGGGTTGTTTGTCCAGTTGCACTCGTCTCTCAATGGGCCTCCGAGATCACGAAGATGGCTGTGGGATTACGTGTAATTGAGCACCACGGCCAAAGCCGTACCACAGGTTTGTCTCTTATGCTCTAAATGGCATCCGATTAAATGCAGCACAGACCCTCTGAAACTTAAGGCTGCACACGTTGTGGTTACCTCGTATTCCATTGTCGCCTCTGAATACGCGACCTTTGCACCTCCTGCAAAGGATGAATCAAAGTCCAAGTCAAAATCCAAGAAAGCATCATCCCAATCAGATTCGGGCTCCGATTCTGACGATGTCGTCACGAAGAAGAAACCTGGAAGGGCAAAAGGCAAGGACGCATTATTCCGCGTGAAATGGTTTAGAATTGTCCTTGGTGCGTCACCACCTGAGTTGGCGGAATAATGATCTAACATGCACACAAAGATGAAGCGCACAACATCAAGAACAGGAACACGAAAGCGGCTATTGCATGCTGCGAACTCGAGGGAAAGTTTCGCTGGTGTCTTACAGGCACACCGATGTGCGTCCAAAGCTCGCATTATGCAAAGGCAGTTTTACAACTTTCTTTTCAGGCAAAATACAGTGGATGAACTGTTCTCTCTTCTCAAATTTCTCCGTGTGCGTCCGCTAAACGACTGGCAAAACTTCAACGAACAAATTGCTCAGCCTATCAAGGCTGGGCGACCCGTACGAGCCCTTAAGCGACTTCATGTGCGTCCTTTTATGTTTATTGAGTTAACTGCCCTACAACTCGGCATCTTGTGTAGGTCGTTCTCCAATCCATCATGCTTCGACGCACCAAGGATTTCGTTCTTAATGGAAAACCTATCATATCCCTCCCGGCACGCCATTTGTCTGTCGTTCAATGCAAATTCGATTCAGACGAGCAAGCATTTTACAATACGCTCTCACAACGCATGACCAATGAACTCGACAAACTTGTTCAGGCTAACGAAGCGTCCAAGAATTATACCCACGTGTTGCTTATGCTTCTGAGACTAAGGCAGGGTGGGTTGATTTGTATACTAATTTTGCATCACATGCTAATCCGGAATCACTAGCTTGCAACCATCCTTCCCTCGTATACAAAGACTACCGCATCGACAACGAGGCCGCCGAGCCTCGCCCCGCTAAGAATGACGAAGCTGATGAAGATGCCGACGAGCTTGCGGCGCTTTTAGGACAGATGGGCGTCTCGAACGGCAAGAAATGCCAGCTATGTCAGACAAAGTATGTTGCTTCCGCTGACGTACAGTATGAATCCTAACTCATCTTTGTTTTGCAGCCTTGACTCTTCTGACTCAGAACACTGTCCCGACTGTGAACCAATTGCTGCAAAGGCCCGACGCAGGTCTGTGGCTGCACCAACCGCTCGTGATCCCAACCTACCTCCAGATTCGGCGAAGATTCGCAAGTTGCTTGAAATTCTTCGGGACATTGATGAAAGGAGCGAGAGTGCTGAAAAAACGATCATATTTTCTCAGTTCACCAGCATGCTGAATCTCATTGAGCCCTTCTTGACTGCAGAGGGGATCAAATATGCGCGATGTATGTCTTTTGGGTTTATTGTGTTTTGGCGTTTCTGATTCTCTACGACGGCGCAACTAGATGATGGAAGCATGACCAAGGATAAACGTGAGGCATCGCTAGAGAAAATCCGAAGCAGCAAGAGCACGCGTTGTATCCTGATTTCATTCAAGGCCGGAAGTACTGGTACGTACTCTCAAACTCACGGTGAATAGCGAGTCCCTAACCTTTGCGCTCCAGGGTTGAACTTGACCTGCTGCAACAACGTGATACTTGTCGACATGTGGTGGAACCCTGCGCTCGAGGTCCGTCACAAGCTTAGCTTTTTTGAACTCAGAATTGAACGTAGACATAGGACCAAGCATTCGATCGCGCCCATCGCTACGGGCAAAAACGTGACGTCAATATCTTCAAGCTCACTATTCCCGAGACTGTCGAAACGCGGATCCTTGAGGTAAGCCATTTGATATTCGCGGTTTATGTTATACCTGAGCGATGGCCGTACAGCTTCAAGAGAAGAAACGTGAGCTTACGAAAGCGGCGTTGAGTGGAGAGAAGATGAAGAACATGAAACTCGGCATGGATGATCTGTTGGCCTTGTTCAGGCCTGGGGCGCACCATGATGATGATGATGATGAGGAATGATCGGATGTGCGTGCTGGACACGTTGATGTCTTGGTCTTGGTTTTGTGAGTTTGTGTTGCTCTGTTGCTGTTGTCGCGAATCTCGATCTACATAACATATCGTAGTTGCGTTTCATCAAAATATCTGATTTTCTTTTTCTGGTGTTGATTTTCAGTCACGTGGTATTATTCGCCCTGTCTCGTAATATTTGGTATTATTCGCCCTGTCTCGTAATATTTGGTCTGATTCATCCCCAATCTCGCCTACTCCTCCGTTCATTTGTCTGGGGGAGATATCTTAGGTACGCCTACATTCCTTTGATGCTGCGACTTACCTATATCTTTATCGATGGATTCTAGGCCCGGGACGCTTTATGGACTATTTCGTGCTGAGGCGGGGTTATTTATGGTATCGTTGACTGACCCTGCACCAGAACGAAATAGTGACTCAGGGTAATTCTGGGTGGTCTCTCTTCGGCTTCATCAATCTCTTCATCTCTCTACAATCGAATTGGAGGGACAGATTGGTCTTCCTGTCACAAAGGTCCTTCCTCAGTCTAGCAAAAAAGGCCGGGAACTGGCATGAGCTCTAAATGTCATTCGCGGCTTGCTGACCCCGAGTTCGGTTATCCTCTAGACACTGTGACAACTTCAGATTGTCATGTTCTTGTCCCGTCTTCAGGGACCGTTCGTTGTACAGCTGTTGACGGAGAGCATGCAACTTACGTGAGAGTGGGAACAACGGAGCAGTTGTTGGCAAAGCCATTATTGGGCTTTGTGAACTTTCGGCAGATCGGAATCGGAATTGATTTGGATTATGTCTATGCTGCGCTGGGGCGATCATTTCATGAAGGCTGCATGTAAGGTGCGGTAAGTGCATTTATTCAATCATCGGCCATCGTTGTTCCTCGCAATACAGGTGTATAACTGGAACTGTGGCTCTGGAAGTCCGCCCATACAAAGGTGATCCCGTTCCTGTTGGCTAATGGAACTACTAAATCACCGCGGAATTACGGTGTTCTGTTATCGTCTCTTCATACTATTGTCATTTCTCGTTAGCTGACGTTGCCGCCCCTACTGCAAGGCATTGATATCAGCAATCTCATAGGCAATGAATTAAACCGATGAATCGGTATGTACAAACTTCCTTTCGAGATTGGGAATATTTGTAGCCAGACCAATATCTCCGGTCTGCGAGCAGACGCTGATTGTTCTGTGGAGACTGTATTTGTGTCGGAGCACAACCGGGTCTGTGGCGTTGGCCAGTAGTCACGTGCTTAAATTTAATTGAGCCAAATATTGCTATTCTTAGCTTAGCGGAGCCTCAGGCTTGCAGAGCCACCGTGACCGATAGTGATCTGGGCTATCATAGACGCTTCGTGATAGGCTTGAGTTGAAGCCTAGAAGGCTAGATGAACATGATCGATACCAGCTCTCAGGGATCCACATCTGCAGACGTATGGGACCAGCCCAGTGCAAGTAATGATGTTTAATAGCGGGTGACCACGAAACCTGACGGGGACTCTCTTCCAGGATTACACTAGCCTGAGCTCGTACCCACCAAGCGCCGCAACTAAATCCCGGAAGGCCCAACAAGTCGTCCCAGACGACTGGGATAACGATGAAGATGAGGAAGAAGATAGCGCCAAAGTCTGGGAAGACGCGTGAGTCTACCGTTCTCCTTCAGCCGTCAGCCCCAGCGCTAACTCCTCTGTCATCACTATGCACATTGCAGAAATAACAAAGCACCCATGCCAGAACTGATCATCTCCCCCTCAAGCACCGGGACATGTGTCGTCCCCCCTCCCCCAGCTGCCTTCCAACCGACTATGCGCATCCTGAAACGGCCGTCTCCCTCCCAATCAGCCTCAAATTCCGCCACTTCGCTCTCTTCGCAGACGCGCAACACTCTTGCTGAGCGTGAGGCTCAGTATCAAGAAGCTCGTAACCGAATATTTGGAACTACGATCGAGCGTGGTGGCGATGACCAGGAAAGCCAACGTGGGATGAGGGATGGTAGTGGCAAGGGATCAGATGCTAGATCTGCGGCGTCTGCGGTACTGCGTACTCCTACAGGCCCGTCAGATGTGGAAACAGAGGTGGGTCGGACCGATGACTCCCCTCCAAAGGGATTTCGTGACAGGAGGAATGGGAAGAACCAGAACAGCGCATCTTCGAGTGTGTTACCACGGACTTCGAGTTGATTCCTGCCCCATGTTTTTCAGATAGGTTTTTGCTGTTTTATTGATTGTTGTAACATTGTGTTGTACACGTCCAGCCCCAACTTGATGCAACTCACATTTGAGCCGGGGAGCTTTTTTGCGCCGACTCACCACATGTCAACTACACTGTATGCACCAATTCTTTCAAGCTCGGACTTCTCATATACCGCAGGTGTAGACAACAACATATAGAGCCTCAATACCTTTCAGACTCGAATGACTTGACTGCATACATTACATCTGTTCGCCATTCCGACCCTCCTGATCTGACCACATTTAGGCAGCAGCAAGTTCGTAGAGATAAGTACCGAACAGCTTAGTCTTCGTGATATCAGTGGAAAGGCATGAATATTTATTCGAGGAAACTCACCCCTTTGAAGAAGTTGTCTTTGTCCAGTTTCTCATCCGTGGAACTATACGGGTGTTAGAGCGAGCGAAGCCCGGGACGACGGAAGGACATACTGGGCACCGTCATCAGATCGTCCCATGGGTAGTAACATCACGCTCGTATCCTCCCCCAGTTCCTCCTGAAAGGTGAGGGCAACTCCAATCGACCCACCTTCACGTGTGTAGTCTGGAGCCTGCCGATATACTGCCTGTGGATTTTTCGACAATCAGTCATCCAAATCACCCCGAAAACAGAATGTACCTCTGTTGCCCTATGTGCGGCCTTGAAATTCAAATCATGTTTGTTAGTGGCGACCCACGGCAGGGCACCACCAACGTATTCAACCTCCATCGTGTTCTTGGAGTTGAGTTTCTTGAATTCTTCATTGAGGAAGTTGGTGACAAGCGTTTTGATGATGTCTGTGGTCTGAGGTTCCACAAGGCTGCATAATTTGGCCAGGATCGGACGGTCAGCACGTTGTAATCTAGAAAATTGGACAAGGGAAAAAAATGAGCACATACCGAAGACTAAACCTTCCCTTTATTGCCGCAGGGATAACTGTCTTGGAGCCATCTCCGTCGAACGCCCCCTTAATTCCATGAATAGAAAGTGATGGAAAACGCATGCGATTCATGACAAGTTGAGTATGGTCCTCGGATAGTTCGATCTGAAAATCGTAATATATTAACTGCAGGTATGATCAAAAAGAATTGAAATGCACCGCTTTTCCACCAACAGCGTCACGAAGGTCCTGCACTGTATAGTCCATTTTCTCATACTCTTCCCTGTGGACGTAGGTTTTAGTAGGCCAGCAATGCCGTCTATAAGCCGTAAGAACCTCTCTTCGGGAGCCACTGGATTCACCGTCTCTTCCACACCCGGAACAGTGATTATACCATTAGTCTCGACGAGCTTGCTCAATAGCTTGACCATGTCGGTCATGGGCTCGTGCACCATCCTTCCGAACAGCCCAGAGTGTAGATCCGTTGCTGGACCACTGATGTTAATACTAAAATAGGCTGTGCCTCTGATGCCGAAAGTCAGTGCGGGTTTACGAGTGTTCAGCCAGTAGTTGTCAGTCTATCTGACCACCGTCAGCACACCAAAACGCCTCCGATGAGTGGTACGTACGATGCAAACATAAGAAACACCATCAAACCATCCTTCTTTGCCCTTATTCGCCTCTTCTTCGATGAATTTGTCGAGGCCGGTACTCCCACTTTCCTCCATTCCTTCAAAGCAGAAGCGTACATTGACGGGCAGGGTAAGCGGAAGTGCCTGGTGCGCCTCCAAGACATTTAACCAACCCACAACCGGGCCCTTGTCGTCTGTCGCGCCACGCCCGATCATGCGCTCGTCGCGGACCGTAAGTTCAAATGGGTCCTCGGTGGTCCACCCATCCGATTTTTTTGCCTGGCAAGCGTGGCTTGAACACTTTAAGGTCCATGGATAAGAAGACACTCACGGGCATCACATCATAATGCCCGTACACGAGCACCGTTTTTTTCTTTGGGTCGCTTCCCACCCGCCCGATGACCAGGGGCGGGAGCTGCAGGGTCTGGCCATCAACATCTTCATTACCGAGCCATACGAGTTTCGTCTCAACCCCAAGGGCTGTGAGCTGGCCGTGAAGCCATGTTTCGCCCATGTCAATGACATCCTTGCGCAGCGTGGGGTCGCCACTGACACTGCATGTGGTACAAGGTCAGTTGTAGTGGTCAAGGATGCGAGCTGAATGAACGAATAGAGGGCAGATACTTGCCTTTTATGAGACACGGCATCAGTCAGGCGCTTGATGAACGCCCCCTGGTTATCATCTATGTACTTCAGAAATTCGGGTGGAGCTGGCATGTTGTATTGAATGTTGTATTGAGATGAAATGGCAAGAGGTGGTCATGCATCCTACTTATACTTCCCACTGATGGCCGTACAACAGGCTAGCGCGTCTCGACTTCCAAGACGAAGACATTCGCATTACGTTGCGGTTGTCAAATCATTCCTGCGTGTCATATAGGAGTAAGCACACGAACAACGTGGGGCATGGAAGAGATCCAGAATAGGCGTTTTGTATTATCTTGTATTAGTACGATGTCGTATTGTTTTCTACGTACACCCCGTGCCAATTTGAAGCCTGGACACAAGAAACCAAATCTTGTACTTACCTTGTATCATAACCCAAGATCGTAGTGCTCCTTACAACAACACACAGTAAACATGACTCGAACTGATCAGCCAGGAATGGGCGTTGACCAGATCCAAGAAGGTACCGACGAATGCATTACGTCCGAGAATTACAGTGATTCAGTGACGGGCGTAATCCGTCACATATAGCAATTGTGGAGCTTCATATCGTGGGGCAGCGCCAACCTCGTACTCGTATCAGTTATCATCGATTCATCGATGGCTTCTCGGGATTAACACACCCATCCCTTCAGTGAAATTCGACCGATCCGATCTCATTGGCCAAGCTGGCGAATACGTCAATGAGCAAATAGGAGCATAGAAGGAATAGACACGTAGTAAGATCCGTCAAGGACCGTCATGTGCTCTGCCCATGAGCAGCAATAATACGTGTACCAGGTTCAAGGTTTTCGTTTGGTAGGAGAAGAATTAAACTTTCTTATAGTTCCCACGGCTACACTGATGACAAACCAAAACTCGGAACCACTCATGCATATGCATGCATACCTCCACATTGTCCTCTCCAGTACGTGCTACTCAGGCTTCCCTCATTCTGCGCAAACGTTTACAAAATGATCCTACCAGGCCAGTCAGCATGGTTAAATCTTCGATGCAGAGAAAACTATTCATACTCCACTACTTGACAAACATTTACAACTTGTTCCTACGAAACCGGAGTCAATCCTTGATGAAAAGAGAAGAAAACTGCTCATGCTCACACTGCCAGGGATGTATATTGACAGACATTCATAACCAAGGCAGCAATCTTCAAATGTCTCGCAAACCAGGTGACTACATGCATCGTCATCCGCACTGGTAGACATGGATGAGACAGCAATGACGGCGAGGACCTGCCAGACGAAGGGGAGACGCATTATTTGTGCGATGTGATATACCTGCGCACTGCGGCTTGCTTTTACATGTCCTGAAAATAAGGTTCTCATATGTTTTACCTGTACATATCACACTAACATGAGCTTGTGCCAGCAGTTTGCTAGCAGATGGTTGCAAATGACTTTAGAGGTAGCCAAATGTGACTTTTGGTCACAAGTAGTAGGCCGAGTCGTTGACCGAACTGAATTTTAATCTTTACGTCCACCACCCGGGCGTGGAATAAAAACCTCCTTGCGACGAGGCCCGCGTTCAAAACAGGCTGAGGCCTATCTATTAGGTATTTTCATTCTAGCTCGCCGAGTCGTAGGCCTCTTTTCCCATTCTGACTCCTCCTCCCAGTCGCATATCTCTTCATCAAGTTCGTTGCACTGTCTGCCACACGGTACAACAGGCTCTCTCATCTTGCATTCGAGCTGTACTCGCACACACTGTTGCTTTTGTTTCCACCACGCTCTCGATCATCCACTCCCGTGATATCAGTTCGTATAGGCTGGATCAGCTTTTATGTGCACTCGATGTCGTCTGCAACGGTTTGTATTGTTTGCACTATGAAATACCATGGATTCTGCGTTTTGCCTCATAGTGTGCTAAATGAGCAGTCTGACTCGAATTGATAACAGTCACGAATAACCTAGTGGCAATGAATGTCACAGGGCACTCTGAGACTCGCATGTCTGTTTCAGCCAGCGTTTACTAGCAGCCTCTGGCGCTACTTTCGCTGACGTGACTGGCCTTGACATTAATGTCCACCTCTTTAGCACAGAACGCTGCCGTTAGTCTGGACTTCGTATATTTTGGTCTGGCACTCACTAGAAGCGTCTACGGTGCCGAACAGTTATCGACATATACATGGAGCAGGCTGAATCCCCTTCTCAATCTCTCACCTGAACTTCACCCACAATCCCCATATCCATACTCCGTCTAGGCCTACCATTCAGCTCTTCCTCTTTGTCATTTTCTGCCATCATGACCAGCAGCTCGGAAAGCCGATCTACCAGACTTGAAGGTCGGTCACTCCATATCACCTCAGTGATTGTTTCGTGATCCTCACACTCTGCCACAGTCGTCAGTGGAAAAAGACTCAGAGTCCCCTCCGGGCGCACACCCGCTGGCATTTACGTGTCTATCAACGTCGACTCGGGGAAATGCTGGAAATCAGCTGTCAGAGTCTTATCATCCGACAGTTTTGTAGTGTGGGGCGATACCGTGAACTTGTGAAGCCTTCTACAAACTTGCGGATGCCTTTCCAGTACTCATAATCGACTTGCAGACCACCAGATGCGTCACCCAAATTATCAGTGGAGATTCGGGCATCTTTCGAGCTCGGTCGAATGTTAGGCCGTGGAGAACTCATTGGAAAGCTTGAAATGTCGTTGGATGGGCTGCTCGATCATGGTGACGAGCCTTTCGGTAAGTGATCCGCTTCACACTCATCTACATATCCTCACTGGTCACAGATCTGTCCTTTCCGCCCATTCGAGGTGTCTGCCCTTCTCTCACGCTGAAAGCCGCCCCTGTGCAAGCTTGCGCAAACGACGACAGTGCAATGTTTGATGTAAGTGATACCAGCCTTTGTGCTGTTGGCTTTTGCTGATGAAACCCAAACTGTAGTCCGTTGATGACTGCAGGATTGCTCGAGACACAGATGCGGGCCACACACGATTATCCGAGTACATGAGGGGCAGGAGTGAGGTTCATATCCTGGATGATGCTATGAACCATTTTGAGTTGGTCCTGGACCAATGTCCAGTCGACCATCCCGACCACGCAGCAGCTCTCACAAACCTCGCGTGGGCCCGCCTCCAAGGCTATATCCACAAAGATCTTCGGGGCATCTACATTGCTACCTCTCTGTTCCGTGATGCCCTTGCATTGCGTCCTCAGGGCCACCCTGATCGTCCCATCTCTCTCTATCATCTCATCGAAGCATTGATTTGGCGCTACAGCTACCACGCCACCACCGTCGATATTTATAAATCCGCTCATCTCTGTCATGAGCTACTGCCTCTCTGTTCCGACGACGCCTATCTTCGTAGCATCGCGATCGGCAAAAATGGTGTCGATTATGTGATCCGAGCATGCAACAATCTTCCCACGGATGCATCCGATGAAGGCATCCGCCTTCGACTAATCGTTCTCGAGCTCTGCCCCTTTGGAAATCAACACAATCCCACCGCCCTCGACAAGCTTGCAAAGGCACTAAAAGCACGCTTTCGACAATGCGCCAGCATTGATGATTTAGACCAGAACATACAACTTGGTCGTGACATTATTTCTGTATGCCCCAAGGAATACCCTAACCGTGTCGCCTACTTGATAAACTTGGCCGAATCACTCAATCGCCGCTTCGATTACCAACGCAAATCTCATGACCTCGATGAGGTCATATTTCTCTACGAAGAAGCGCTACCCCTGCGTCCTGTTGGGCACGAATATCATGATGCGTCATTGGACGGTTTGGGGCGCGCCCTCCTCACCCGTTTCCATGAATGCAGTGGCATCGATGACATAAACAGAGCTACCGGCCTCTTTCGCAAGGCACTGGCGGCGTGCCCACCTGGGCGTCCAAATCGTGACACCAGGCTTAACAACCTTGCCGCCGCGCTCATAACCAGACATGATAAATTGCATGCCAGCGATGACCTTGACGAGGCCATCGACCTGTGCCGCAAATCGCTTTGCTTACTAAAGCAGGATGATCATCCAGAGCGACATAGAAATCTATTCAATTTGAGCATGGCACTCTGCTCTCGGTTCAATCAAACACGGAAGAACGAAGATGTTCAGGAAGCCATTGGTCTCTGCCAACAATCATTGTTAGCTTTGCACCCACTGCACCCGGACCGGTATTTCAGCTACAAATGGCTGAAGGAGGCCTATCTGTCTCGTCATCGGATTCTACCCAACACTGCTGATTTGTCACTTGCAATGAACAACTTCAGACTCGCGTCAAAACATTCCACTCAGGGATTTCCAGAACGCATCAAGGAGGCTATCCAGTGGGCTCGCCAAGCAGAAGTGTATGGACATGAATCTGCCCTTGAAGCATACCAAACATCCCTGGACCTTTTTGACAACTATGTGACGACGCGATCTTCAATTACCTTGAGGCGCGATGTTGCAACCATCCTTGACGGTTCACAATCCCTATCAGTGGATGCGGCATCATGCGCCGTTCGTTGTAATGATATGCAACGAGCGGTTGAACTTGAGGAGCAGGGCCGCGACCAACACTGGTCGCTAGCCTCTCGACTCAGGACTCCGATGGACGACCTCAAGTCCACCAGTCTCCCACTGGCTCACAAACTCTCAGAGATCAGCAAGTGCATATCTGATGCTCAGAGTTCTGCAGGCAGTGCAGACCGGGCTGCTGCTGATCGGGCAGCAATAGCGTACAGGAGACTTACGACGCAATGGGAAGCTGTAGTGGCTGAAATCCGCAAACTCCAAGGTTTCTCGCGGTTCCTGCTCCCACCGTTGTATGAAGATTTGCAAGTAGCAGCGCGCCACGGCCCAGTTATCATTCTCATTGCCAGCAATTACTCGTGCAACGCCATCATCGTCCCAACGTCAGGGGATCCCCGCCATGTTCCCTTCCCGTCTCTCGATCTGACGTATCTGGAGGTGCTTAAGAGCGACTTCGCGAAAGCGATACGGAACACGGCTCGCATGGGCCCAAAGGAGCCAAGGACAGAGCTGATAGCACTGTTGCGCAAGATATGGGACGAGGTCATGCTGCCCATTGTCAACGTACTCCAGCATGATCTGAAACTGCCGAGTTGGTCTCGAATTTGGCTGTGTCCGACGGCAGCCTTCACATCCATTCCTCTTCACGCAGCTAACCCATTTCGAATGAAGGCAGATGGCTCTGAGCGGGAACTATGCCTAGAAGATCTCTACATCTGTTCCTACACTCCAACGCTTTCTGCTCTGATCAGAGCTCGACAAACGACGATGACACGTGTCACTCCGTCCTTCGCGGTGATCGGACAAGGTCGGCCTGGCGCGGGGCAAGGCACGGTCCTCGCTGCTGTAGATGACGAGCTTGAGCTAGTCCATAAACTCGTCCCTCCCAACATCAAATTCACCAATCTTTCTAGCGATGAGGCTACACGGGCAGGTGCACTCGATGCCCTGCGATGCAACACTTGGGTGCACCTCGCTTGCCACGGCAAGCAGGACTGCGAACATCCCTCCAACTCACGCTTCGCCATGAGAGATAAACCTCTCACGCTGCTTGACATCACGGAGAACAATGCACCGCAAGCCGAATTCGCATTTTTATCGGCGTGTCATACCGCCCGTGGCAACAAGATGACCGACGAGGTCATTCATCTCGCAGCTGGTTTGCAATTTTCGGGGTTCAAAAGCGTCGTTGGCACTCTTTGGGATGTCAATGACGCTGTTGTTAAACATGCTGTTGAAGCTTTCTATGAGATTATGTTCCAGGACTTGGAGGAGGGTGTCATGGACTGTACAAAGGCGGCCTGGGCACTCAACAAGGCTATTTACGCAGTGACAAAGACAGTGCCGCTCGAGCAGAGAATCGCTTTTATTCATATTGGTGTATAATTCTATGTCGGAGTATCACTTTCATCAGTGGTACGGTTTTGGATTATCTCGAACTCTTTCTGCGGTGGACTTCAAGTTGTTATTGTACTATAAATTACCCCTATACTGTTGGTGCGTTAACTTGCCTCTTGGCCCAAGATCGTAGAGCTCGAACTTAAGTGCTTAGTGCTCCTTACGAAAACCGAATAGGGCGTTGACTAGAACCGGAGAGTATACTAGACCAATGCATGTAATCTGGAATCCGCACACCTGTGTGGCCCATTCAAAGTACAGGGCCAATACGTCCGAGGACTTCAGCAACGGGGACGGTAGACATATGTGGCGTAAATTTACCAAATACAACAATTGTAAAGCTTCTTCTGTTACTCGTATCATGCGGTAGCGCCGACCTCGTACAAGTAGGTACCCAATACCTTTGTCTGTAAGCGGTCCATCAATTATCACCGACGTCTTCGTGACTAACCCACTTACCCCTTCAATGAAATTCGATCGATCCAGCTTCTCGTTGGTTGAGCTGGGGAATATGTCAATGAGTAAAAAGGGGTCAGAAACAGAATCACGTACTGAGCTCCGTCATCTGCTCTGCCCATAGGCAACAACAATACGTTTACGCCCAGGCTCTCCGCAAATGTCAGCGTCACAGGGATTGAGCCTCCCTCGCGGGTGTAGTCTGGTGTTTTCTTATACACAGCCTGAACGCTTGCTGGTTCAAAACGTGAAAGAGGACAAGTGCTTCAGACGCACCTCAATAGCCTTCTTCGCGGCCTCAAAGTTCCAGTGTTTCACGTCTGCAACCCAGGGCTTACCGCCGTGTTGATACTCTACCTCCATCTTGTTCTTGCTGTTGAACTTCGCAAACTCGGCTTCGAGGTATGCATTGACAAGGGGTACGATCTTCTCTGGAGTTTGCGGGGGAACGAGGCTGGTAAGACCAATAAAACGTGGACGTCGTACCGAATACAAATGCAATGCCGCGAAAAGAAGAGTTACTATCAGCGTGTGGAGTTGAATGAAGTAGGGAATAGATTCACCGAATACTGAACTTCCCTCCTACTTTGGCAGGGATGACAGTTTTACCGCCGACATCTGAGAATGCACCCTGAATACCGTGCAGGGACAAGGATGGCTGACGCATCCGGCCCATTAGCACGACAGTTTTCTCTGATGACAAGGCAATCTGTACAATCCAGTCAGATGCGAACAATCACAAAATGGATAAACACTTGCCTTTCCACCAGCAGCCTGTTCAATATCATTTATCGAATAGTCCATCTTCTCGTAAAGCTTCCTATATAAAATAAGTCTAGATTCCAATGAAAAGTCTGGGTACACACAATTCCTCCTCATCATGAGGTGGGACCATGTCGTCGATACCAGGAATCAGAATGTTGCCGTTATGATCCACAAGCATACTCATGAGCTTGATTAGATCTGTCATGGGCTCGTGCACCGTCCTCCCGAACAAACCTGAGTGCAAATCCTGACCAGGCCCAGTGACATTGATGCTGAAATATGCAATACCACGTAGCCCATACGTCAATGCAGGCGTCCGGGTGTTCAACCAGTAATTGTCGCTCTGTCCCGCGTATCAGTACATATCTCCACACTGGCAGGCAGAGATCACGCACGATGCACACGCAATCAACCCCATCGAACCACCCGTCCTTACCCTTCTTCACCTCCTCCTGGATGCACTCATCCAGCCCCTCACTCCCATTCTCCTCCATGCCCTCAAAGCAAAATCGCACATTCACAGGCATCGGAATCCCCAGGTTCTTATGCGCCTCGACGACATTTAACCAGCCCAAAATCGGGCCCTTATCATCCGTCGAGCCACGGCCGATCAAGCGATCCGAATCTTTGTCCACCACAAGCGTGAACGGATCCGTATTCCATCCGTCCGACTTCAGTGCCTAGTTTCTGCAGTTCAGTGCCATGCTTCCAATGCCACTCTGCTATGGAATACTCACAGGCTGCACGTCATAGTGTCCATATATCAGCACCGTCTTCTTCGAAGGGTCGCTCCCCAGGCGGCCGATGATGGCCGGGGGGAGCTGTAGCGTCTGCCCCTGCATCTCATGCGTGCCGAGGTCCATTAGTTTGGTCTCGACGCCGAGCTGGTTCATCTGGCCGTTCAGCCAGTGTCCCATCGCAATGACGTCCTTGCGTCGACGAGCATCGCTGCTGATACTGTATGAATGGAGTCTTGAGTTAAAGTGGAAAGTCGATAATACATAACTGCGGGACCTGCCTTTGAATAGCAACAGCATCGCCTAGACGCTTGATAAACGCCTCTGCGTGCGTGTCGATGTAATTGCTGAAGCTCGCTGGGGCTGGCATTGTTGTGGTTGTTGATGAAGAGGTTATGTGCTACGATCTAGCCGAGTCACGTCACTGGACCGCCGATAAGATGAAGTGTGCACCCCAAGGATCCTACTTATATCGCTCTGGGCTCCGGATCTACGTAGGAAAAGAAACACACGCTCAATTGTCCATCGTGGCACTAGGCCTGAAGTTATTTAGGAACGACTATATATCATTTCCTTCATCTAATCGTCTCATTACACCGATACCATCATGATCATCGCGCACAACCTGGATCCCTCTCATTCGAATTGGTATATCTAACAAATAAGCAAAGAAAATGTAAGACCAATAATTTATCTGCATGAAAAAAAGTGGATAAAATGTTTGTGAACAGAATCAGCCAAAGAACGCAAGTAATGACATCGCAGTCGTGTGGTAGTGTATGTACTTGATTGAAGGAAGAAGGGCCAATATCCAGAATCCTCGTTAATGTATGTATGTGATTTTTCTCGTCGCTTTCATCGTCTAGCCTGATCTTGCCTTGCTTCGTCGTGGTACGCCGGATCGTCGTCGATATAAACTTACATGAAGAGGGTGATAAGAAAGGGGGCAGTCATGAAGGTGTTCACACAGAGTGAACAAGCTCCACTGCGCGCCTGCAGACCTCATCAATCCCCCACCGCTCGCCCAGTCCGTGCTTCAAGTCCAGGATGCCGCCCACCTCATCGCACGCCCGTAGCACCATATCGATATCCTCCTTTGTGTGAGCTGCGCTAACACAGAACCGCACCCTACTGGCCACAAGCGGAGTAGCGGGGTAGGCGACGACAACGACAACGATCGGTGTGCTCCGCGAACGCATCATGCGCGAGAACATGCTCATCTTGCCTGGATTGAAGATGAGAAGGGGAACAATCGGACTGAAGGGATGCCCGTAGGTGATAAAACCGAGTTTCTTGAGGCCCTGGTGGAGATACCGCGAGTTGAAGGCAAGACGGCGGATACGCATACGTGCTTCAGAACCGTCTGCAAGAGACGGATGAAGGTTCATCCATGTCGGCAGCATGCTCGCGGGTGCCATGCCTGGGAGCTCCTCTGCACCATCCTTCAGCGTGACGATGGAACTAGCAGGACTGAGCGTGAGCGCGGACTTGGTCGGCTGTGATGCCGGAGCGACCCCCATGATGCTGGCCATTGACGAGACGACCTGAGTGAGAACGGGGGGCGCCATAGCTTCTGCATACGGGCCGGAGTGGCCATGCAACCGGAGACTATCTATGAGGGTTTTAGGCCCTGCGATGTATCCGCCAGCAGCGCCAAATGACTTGGTGAAAGTGCCCATCAAGACATCAATTGAACGAGGAGGGATGTTAAAATAGTCTGTGACTCCGCGTCCATTGGGACCGAGCGCGCCGATTGAATGTGCCTCATCAACAAAGAGGGAGAACTTGAATAAAGGATCAACATCGCAACACAACACGCTGACTGCAATACGGACCTTGTACTTTTGCTTCAGTTCAACAATCCTAGGAAGGTTCACGAGCGTTCCCTCCATGGAGTACAAACCTTCGACGATGACTAAAATCTTCTTCCACGGACGATGCGTCTTGGGCTGACCCTGGCTGATCACCTCACGTAGCAGGGATTCGAAGCTTGACATATCATTGTGCTTGAACATCCGGACTTGCGCACCACTATGACGCACACCAACACGGATACTAGCGTGGTTCAGTTCGTCAGAAATGACAAGGGATCCCTTTCCCACGAGTGCGGGGATGAAAGTAGAGTTGGTAGCGAATCCCATAGAGCTGATCAACGCGTCTTCCATGCCGACAAAACGTGCAACAAGAGCTTCAGCAGACACATGGAGCTCGCTGCTGCCGCTCTCGAGGCGTGTACCACAGGTGGAAATGCCAAAACGACGTATGCTTTCTTCAACTGCGTCTGCGCAACCACCACGGGCCTGGGCAAAGCCGAGGTAGTTGTACGATGAAATGTTCAGCGCACGCGACTTGCCACCGGTGTAGATCTGCGTGTGATTGTTATCCGTAGAGTACCGGTCGAGGATAACAATAGTGCGTCCTGCCACTCCGGTGACAGGCTGGGAAAAGCAGTCGTCCATGCGACGCTTGAGCCGACGGGTGTAGAACGAATCAAAATCCGAGTTCAACGGCGCGTAACCCTGGGTAAGAAAAGAAATTAGATGAGAGCGGGGTTGAAGATGAAAAAGGATACACGTACATTATGGGGCATAAGGTGGGTGAAATAAGACTTAGTAAAACGCTTTCCGAAGAAGTCACGCATATGGCCAAAACAGAGGAGAATGAGGTAACTAATATAGGTCGTGAGGAGGATATAGTATGGGGGCTCCTCGATGGCATGCTCTTGCACAGGTTTGGAGTAGTCATGCTTGGAGACGCAACGATATGCCTCGTTTGCACAGTGACCAAACTCCGTGTGAACGGTGGTGAAGACCTGTTCAGAGGTTGGGGGAGTAAAGGGGTACGCGAGAGGATTGTTCTCATCGTCCTCGTTAAGAACGGTGTCTTCTGATGAAGCTGTGACAGAAGAAGAAAGTGAAAGTGCAGGGGTTGATGCAACAGAAGAGTTGTCGTGACTGCGAGCGCGGGTGTCTGCTTGGTGAACAGCAGAAAGGTAGGACGCTGCGGTCGTCATTGACGACAACTGGTTAAGAGACTTTTTCTTTTTGAAGATGGATGGAGAACGTGATGGCGGATTTAACGCCATTGGAGAAGGCATTTTGTTGTCCTGCTCAACAAATAAAGCGCAGGATGAGGACGATGATGAAACGGTGTCAACGACTCGAAAAGGGTTGTTATAAAAATTTGCTTATGTCAGTAATATACACGCCCCCGCCCCTGTGAGAACTTTGTTTCGTCTATCTTTATCATTCACATCCTAAGCCCTCTACTAACCATAGCTAGTACTCACTCTTGGGAAAAATCCCTTGTCAGTGAGACAAATCACGTCGTGCCGTTTGGGCACATACATCAATGTCTTAGCCATCGACGAGCTAGACCCCCTTGTTCCTTTAAGCGTAAATCAACTTCACCGCGGCGACCGAGAACATTCGATGTGCGCAGTTATAGTTAATCGCAGGTCATTGAAACATCACATGCATCACAGGTCATTTTAACGTCCGAGACAGGTCGTTGAAACATCACAGGTCATTGAAACAGTCATTGAAACCCGTTTACTCAACATCCGCACCATCAGCATCCATTCCTCGACAGCCACCCCCGAGTGTCTGGAATATATTTAGTTCCTCGTGGCCCCTGACCATCGAAAAATATCCTGTGCTTCTTTTGACTTTGGTTCGTCAGGAACAAGTAAGCATGTACGCACTCTCATTTTCCCATCCAAAATAAGTACGATCTCAAGGAAGGACCGGTTAGTTCGGTATATGACATCCATATCTCGACCCATTGAGCTCATCCCCCTTCATGCACGCGATTTTCTGCATTGCACATAATCTCACAAGGAACGACTGTCGTCCTTCTCGAATTGACTGTGAGAGACTAACACAATCACGCTGACAATGTATGTACAGGGCTGCAGGCTGTATTTTTGTGTGGCCTGTTGCGTGCGTGCGAGTTTGACAGCCTGAGACGAGCAAAGTTTGAATTTTGAAGCGCGAAATCAGAGTTACAATTGAATTGGCACAAACTTTGTTTGCATTTGATACTCCTGAACTTCATTGTAACAAGCTATCAAATTTGCTAACCATGGTTAACCGGCACCTCGAGTTTCAACGACACGCGCAGCTGCAAGAGAGCAATGAGGTGTGTTTGTTTTGTGGAGGACGTTCATTCTCAAACTATCGTTGATCTGAAGCGCAGTGAAATTTCCCCAGGAGCAACTCATTCTGCCATGACAGAATCTGAATGAGCTCGTGCACACGCATCGAGTTTGGCCACCAAACCCGATACATGGACTCTGTTCGGAAATCAAGATCCAGGTAGAATCTATAGTTCGTGCTACCTTTGCATCACTATGGTAATCCACAGGTCCAGTACACGACTGGGCGAGAGCACAACAGGCAAGGACAAGGCAGGGCAAAGCACATTGTACGACCTCGAAGGAACAACGAATCTGCAGTAGACCTCCGCATCTGGCTGATATTGTATATATGATTCATTGTATATAATAGCATTGCGTTTAAAATAACAACTCGGAAAATACAATGTTTGCAGAATCTTGTTCTTCGTTCGTCTCCGTAAATAAGGATAGTGTGTCTCTCCGTGTCCTTACTCTCGATAACGCTGTATATAATTGACCGTGAGCAAAGGGGTCAGTCACCGTCAGTGCGGAGGTCGAGAATAGTCGTTCGTGCACGTCCAACAGATAGATACCATCTTCTTCGGTGGAAGCTGTATTCGCACCAAACATAAATACATTGACACGGAGATCACCACTGTCTGAAGTGGCGATGAATTCGAATCTGTCGTATCGCCAGAAATTCTTTTCTGCAGAGCGCCATTATGAGTGCAGTGCGCGCAAGGAAATAGGAGAACGCAGAGCAACGATATCAAATGACGCGAATTATTCAAATGCATCGGAACAGACCAACGGCAAAAACGCGCGTCAGCATAGCATGACGGGGTGGACGCAATAGCCACCGAACCGTCGGTTATTCAAGCTTAAATATTGTAGATGGTGACACTGAAACGAGATGACTGCGGTGAGTAATGCATTTCAGAAGGTCAAATAACCTATGGATACATACAATATTAGACAATCTGCGGCTGGTGTATACTATTGCAGGTAACAAAAGAACGCGCTTCTATCTACTTGACACAAGCAATATCAATTTTAGTGATTACGGACTGGTCATCAACCAAAGATCCACCATCGAATGATGACCAGCCAAAAGCGAACAACTTGAAACAAAAACCGAGCAAAAAACAGGCGAAACAGCCATGCAGGCGTTCATACAGAGTGCACAAGCTCCACTGCGCGCTCACATACTTCATCAATTCCCCACCGCTTGCAAGAACCATGTTTCATGTCCAAAATTCCGCCGACCTCGTCGCACGCCCGCAACACGATGTCTATATCCTCCTTTGTATGCGATGCGCTAGGACAGAGCCGCACACGACCCGTCTCAAACGGAGTGGCGGGGTACGTTACGACAACGACAGCGATTGGTATAGGGCGTGCACGCATCATACGCACGAACACGGGCAATTTGCCCGGGTTAAAGATAAGCAGAGGAACAATAGGGCTGGAGGCATGTCCGTAGACGATGAAGCCGAGTTTCTTGAGGCCAGTGTGCAGATAACGGCAGTTGAAGGCAAGGCGGCGCATACGCATGCGAGCTTCAGATCCGTCCGCGAGAGACGGACGAAGGGTCATCCACGTCGGCAGCATACTGGCAGGCGCCATTCCTTGGAGCTCCTCTGCGCTGCCCTTCGGCGCGACGATCGAGCTATCAAGGCGTGCTGGGGCGACGCCCATAATGCTGGCCATCGACACAACAACCTGTGTGATCACGGCTGGCGCTATGGCTTCCGCATACGGACCCGAGTGACTGCGCAGGCGGAGAGCATCAATAAGGGGTTTCGGTCCTGAGATATATCCTCCAGCGGCACCAAAACCCTTGCTGAACGTGCCCATAAGAACGTCAATTGAACCAGGAGGGATGTTGAAGTAGTCCGTGACACCCCGTCCCCGAGACCCGAGCGATCCGATCGAGTGTGCCTCATCAACGTAGAGATAGAACTTGAATGAAAGCTCAGTATCGTAACACAACGGTAGCTGTATTACATACCTTGTATTTCTGCTTCAGCTCGACAATCCTAGGTAGGTTCACGAGCGTTCCCTCCATGGAGTATAAACCCTCGACGATGACCAAAATTTTCTTCCAAGGACGATGCGTCTTAGGATGGCCCTGGCTTACCGCCTCACGCAGCAGAGACTCAAAACTTGACATATTATTGTGCTTGAATACCCGGACATGCGCACCGCTCTGGCGTATACCGACCCGCATACTAGCATGATTCAGCTCGTCGGAAATGATCAAGGACCCCTTTCCCGCGAGTCCAGGGATGAAAGTGGAGTTGGTTGCGAAGCCCATAGAACAGACCAAAGCGTCCTCCGTGCCCAAAAAACGCGCAATAAGGGCTTCGGCGGCCATGTGAAGATCGTTGCCCCCACTTTCAAGACGCGTGCCGCAGCTGGAGACGCCATAACGGCGGATGCTCTCCGCGACTGCATCTGCCCAGCTGCCGTGGCCCTGAGAGAAGGCGAGGTAGTTGTACGATGAGATGTTCAGGGCGCGTGTCTTGCCACCAGTGTAGATCTGCGTATAGTTATAATCGGTAGAATAACGGTCGAGGACAAGAACAGTGCGGCCAGGGACACCCGTGATAGGCTGGTGGTAGCAGTCACTCACGCGACACTGGAGCCGTCGGTTGGCGAACGATTCAAAACCCGGGGTTAACGGCGCGTAACCCTGCACATAGAAAATTAATTAAATGTGACAAGCAAGGCTGAGGGGGGCCGAAGATGGGACATACATTTTGGGGCACAAGGTGGGTGAAATAAGATTTGGCAAAACGCTTTCCGAAGAAATCCCGCAAATGTCCAAATATGTGGAGAATGAGGTAGCTTATGTAGGTGGCGAGGTGAATATAATATGGAGGCTCCTCGGTGGTGTACTCCTGGAAAGGTTTCGAGTAGTCATGCTTAGAGACGCAACGATAAGCTTCATTCGCACAGTGACCAAACTCTGTGTGAGGGGTAGTGAAGACCTGCTCGGACGTGGGTGGCGTGTGGGGGTTCACTAGACAGTTGTTCTCGTCATCCTCGTTGAGGACGGCATCTTTGGATGAAGCCGTAGCAGAAGAGGAGAGGGAAGGTACAGGTGTTGATACCACAGAGGAGTTGCTGTGACTGCGAGTGCGAGTGTAGGAATCTGCTTTCTGAACAACAGAAAAGTACGATGCTGCCGTCGTCATTGATGACAACTGGCTGAGGGGTTTTTTGTCCTTGAAGATGGACGGGGAAGGGGAAGACGAATTGAATGCCATGGAAGACGGCATTTTCTTGTCTTATTCAACGAGTAATTCGTACGTCAAACCTCTGAGATGGAGTAACGAGGATCACAGTGATGTTCTAACACTTTGCTCGTGTTATAATATCATGCCTCGCCAGCATCTACCGTCGGTTGTACATGTGATGGCCCAATTATGCAATGTTTTATGGAACAGTTTGGCGCTGGCAGAACAATTGATGACGTGGGGCACCATACTGCATGACGGGGTAGAGGATCTTCTCCTACACAAGCTTTCAAGTCAGTTGCCACGTAGCCAATGTATAAAATGACAGCATCACCGTGAACGCCCCTGCGGATATGATGGTGTGTTTAACCGCTGTAACGACAGTCATACATCGGCTCGGATTTGGTCGCTTTGTTCATGTGTGAGGCATTAACGCCACGTCTCTGATCATTACTGACAATACCTATTAGACCTGCATCGGGGTGATCGATCATTGGACAGTAACATTCCACCCAACAGTACTGAAAGGAGTTACGTACATGCGACCCAATGGCAGAAACGGTTCGATGAGAGTGTCAGAGCGGCCGCACGGACACACGTACCGGGATTCATGCAAGGTGATACAACTCACACTCGAACCACTGCGGGTCCCGGATGGTCGATTCTGTTCTGTGACGACTGCCAGCGATATCCCCTGGCCCATTTTGTTTAGTATGTAGTAATTATATCCTTCTGTCTCCAACGACGATTGAGATTCTGAATCGATCCCAACATGCCGACAAACGTTCGTAGTAAATGCATATACACTGAAATCATTGGTCACAATCAATGATAACATTGTTGCATTATGATTGGCATAATACTACTCCGTGTCACATCAAAATATCAATTTGCAAGACCTGTCACACTATATTGTGACATCAAGTTTGTCGGCGTCGTCGTCGTCGTCGTCACTGAGTACTGAGTACTGAGAACGTTCAACATCGATAACTTCACCCTTTGCAACGGCAATTTCAACACAATAGACTTCTATGAGGGACCGTATTGGACAAAATAAAATCAAAACGATAAAGTAAATAAATCGACGTTATAACTAAAACTCGAATTGATTTCACAAAAGTCATCCACGTGGCTTCTCAAAACTCTAAATCATTTCAGAAAAGTCGTCCACGTGCCTACCAAATCAGGATGTTACGCACAAATGTCGTCCACCTGCTTATTTATCGATTTATCCCTTACTCACTGTCATTGATGGCGAGCTCGAGCCCGCCCATCGTGTGTCGGGTCACGGGTCACAGTATGGCAGGTGCGCACCTGCCGTTTATAGTAATTAATTAATCACCCATTCTGGCGACACTTTGTTTGCACCCATCAGCCATATGTCAACTTGAAGCTTCGTCCCTTGTCGTTTCGATGACTATCCTCCACCCTTGGGAGAGGAGCCGAGCCGGCTAGAACGACGCCTCCAGGGCTGGGAGAGATACACCTCAGTGGAGTCGTCATACTGGTGTGTGATATCTACCTCCGTTCAGCACGTATTGACGACTTCCCCCAAGCCATTCACGCAACTAATGTCACTCTTGGTCTCCGACGCATCTCCACTGGCTTCCGTCTGACGGTCAACGCTGGATGGTGCTGAATGCCAGACAATCAACAAACCTGTAGACATAGACCAGGCCGTCATTGATTAGAACGAGCGCATTCTTCTGTAAGTTCAAGTCCTTATTCTGGTTTTTCCTGCAGGGATTGAAAAAGACTTTAGGCCGTGCAAGCCATCTTCTAAAGTTCGGGTCAGCGTGTATGCCTCATTTGAATTAGGTCCCATGCCCAGCCACGGTGAATTCCTCCGCACATTCAAGATCTCCGTCAGAGAATTACCGGATCACAGTGAAAAGTCACATCGTCAGTATTCTGAGGAAAACGACGCTGCAGTCCTTTGCCCCCTTACTACTGTGAGTGATCAATACAATCTTATGTTCTGATACTGAGAGCTTGTGATGCGCAGGCTACGTCCAGCGATGTCGATGTGTTAATACTCAGGACGGACGCTGGATACTGTCTTCTCGCACGATACCGCAGGACACAGAATGGTAGTGATCTCGACCAATCTATAATTCACTTTGAACGTGCCTCTGATCTCTGCCCCATGGATCATCCATACCACCCTGCAGCACTGTTCAATCAAGCTACTGCGAAGTTTGTTAGTTGCCAAGCCAATGTAATTTACCTCGTCCTCGACATCCCTGTTGCTCTTTTTCAAGACGCCCTTGATTTGCGTCCCACTGGTGATCCGGACAGGCCCATCACCCAGCTCTTGTCATTGCTCTGTTGTCTCGCTTCGCGAAACGGGGATTTCAAACGGATGCTGAAGAGTCGAAGTGGCAGAACCTTGGTTGTAAACACACCTGAGTACTTGACCTTTCAGACTGACTCGCGCCCGCGGCTTCCTCGATAGGTGAAAGGGGTCTCAGCCAAGTCCCGCAAATCACTAGAGGGAGCAAATTTCTACCTCCTCCATGCACCTTGTCGTCCCCTATCGAATCTAGCTGCGGATTCAAGGCTCTACTGAATAGGGCAGAGCCTACAGCACGGAGCGCGGAACATACTGCGCGGAACATATTGCAGAGTGCACACCACATAATCATAATGTAACATGGGGAGAATACGACGAGGGAGATGTTGAGATAACGACTCAGGCCCCTGAGGGTGCGAACAAGATAGAAGGAACCTACTCATTCAATGGTGCAATGATAGGCATTGTTTCATACTCCGAGTCGACCATAGAAATAATCGTCTTGATAATCCCATTTGTCCTATCGACGTTGGTCTGGTTAGAATGCTATATGGGATACGACATTCTTTGACCAGAATTATCAAATCTATTAGAGAAAATATTAGCATGGCACGCGATGTCGAGTGTTGCTGTTGCATTCACCCGTTCTGACTCCCAGGGGCACCATGCAGGTCAATGATGAGCTTGAGGTTGTAGTCCGACGCCCAGGTAATGGCCTTCTTCACATAGTCTAGCCAGCCATTTATGTACGGTGCTGGAATACTCAGTTCGGAATCTGATTAACGCACTTCTTGAAGGAACAAAGGACTTGACTTGATTGTATCTTTGGACGACAAACCCGAGTGTCGGAAATTGACAGGGACCTACTCAGAAATGTGTCATGGGGTAACAAGTGGCTCGAGTGATAGATAAACCATGCGAAACAACTTCTCTCTTTTCACGAAACTGGGCGAGCCGTGTCTGCAGTGTAAGAGTTTGCATACACGTGAATGCGGCACCTATTCTTAGGTCAAGGAAAATGCGCGCCTTAACAACATGGGCCTGAGCCATGTCAAGATCGATGGAGTTCTGAGCAGCACAATGAATTTGTCTGACATCACGAACCTTTATTGGCGGAAAAACTCTGGCCAAGAACCGGATACTCACTGAGGAATTATAGCGCTAAACCTTGCTCTCTTCACAACGATCTGTGGACGTGATTTCCTGCATACCTTGACAATCTCGTTCCCAATGTTCTCTCCCTCGCGATCACAATCTGTCCAAATCATGAGGGTATTTGCTCTATGCGTCTCAGTCAAGAGAATTTGTGAGTTGGTCTGTGGGTAATCGAAATAAAAGTTCTTGATGAATCTAATGGTCATTCAAGTACGCTGGAAGTAAAATACATGGATTTAAGAACGGTAGGCAGGTAGAGCAGCGCCAGTAGGAGCCTTGTTCACCAGGCTGAGCGTCTACTTCTGCGCTGATGTGACAGCATCTGGAACTGTCGTTCTTCCGAGTCTAGCCAGTGAATCACCCACACCTACCGATGTCTTTGAACAATTGGCAGAAGAAAACGAGAGCTCATATACTTACCTGAGACGTCTCCATGTAACTGAACAATATATTGGAGGTCACTCAGCGCGCAGGTCAGTAGCAAAATGGAAGCTCGATAATGTCTTGCTCAAAGGAATGACGATCCTTGATCCGTAATGATGACTGGAGGCATGTTCAAGTTTGACGAGCTGGATGTACCGCTGTCTGCGCGGACCAGAGAGCATAAACAGATCCTCGTTGTTGCCTCCTGGATCCACGCACATGTCACAGGAGCTCGCGAGGGTCAACGTGGACGACAGTGCCAAAGGTGGAGTTCCAATTTGAGGACACAGTGGACTACAGAGGGGGTGTTTTCTGTTAAAATGAGCCGATACATATACTTTCGCAGCGAGGTTTGCCAACTCTTGGCGCCCAAAAAACAGCAGCCCTTTCAGCTTGTCAGATACAAGAACACAATCAAAACAAAAACATGAACCAAGACTCCCATTTCATCGAAACATCTCCGGACGATCCTTGATTGACACAGCCACTAGGATCTTCAAACGGGCAGGGTGCTTGTCGTGGGTGGAAGGATGCAAACGTGACGTGTCCTGAGCTTCCGATAAAAATGAAGGACTTGAATTGTGATTTCGAGCACCTACCTCAATATTCTGATTTGATGAACCACGTTGAGGGTTGACGTCCACATGTTGAGCGTGAATGAGCTGGATGTTGAGGGAGTAAGGGAATGTCCCATTGAACAACGCAAGTGAGCAGAACGCAGGTACAGGTATGCTCGTTGTGGCAGAGGGAACAAATCGGTGTTGCCACACAGTCGTCTGCCAATCCGGGTGAAGCTGCCTTAGGGTTGGAATTTGGTACTAGGTGCTAAGATACACTGCATGACCAGTATAGCAATCGTCCAACTTGATATTCAGTAGCGTGAAACTCATGGGACTTCCCTGTGGTGTCAATCCAAGAATCACTTTTGGCGCCTGAATATCAGCTTACCAGAGAACGACAGTGCAAACCACACAACTTTTAGCGCGAATGGTAGCATGGGGGCCAGTTTCAACCGACAATCTTTGACCCAGCGCAACTCCTGGCGGCTCACTGTGCCGGGATGAGATTCACGACCCCCTAATACTTGTAAATTGTCCGGATTTAATTCACTCCTCTGCCCTTGTAGCTCATTTCAGGCCAACCGACGTCATGGCGAAGGGTATTCTGATAAGGAGCACATGGAAAAAGCACAATATGAGCCTACATTACACCGTCCGTCATAGCATCTATTATTCCGCCGCGACTGGCCCTCGTGACTGGCTGAGATATGGAATAGATAGAAGTTGTCTTCCTGCGACGCAGTGGTTGTATATCGAGCGAAGGGCACTGAGGCTGCCGAACGCAGTCTCGAGTGCACGCTTGAGGTCACCTTCTCGGGATTCTGAGTTGCCGTCAGAACCATCGCTGGAAGAAGTCGAGTTGAGGAGCCTCTCAACAAGCGCTGTGCCCTTGGCGCGGGATTCTCATCGACGAGCAGCGATGCCCTTGGAAAGAGTTTCGCATTTAGTGCATGCTCGGAGAGTGGGTCCCTATTTCACGACGAACACAGTGTGATGCCAGTGCATGCAATTTTGTAGGATGCAAGGGCGTACATCTGCATCTGGAGAGTCAGTTGCTCTTCGATCGCTGGGGAGTCGTTGGGGTCATGGTTGGAGGAAGGCGCAGTGTGGATGGGATAGCCAGAGTAGGTGTTGTTGCGCAGAACGTGCGAGAACGGGTAGGAATAGGGCGAGCAGAGGTGCTGGGCTGGCTTGCATGCTAGATGTCAACGGTGATGGAGCAGCAATAGGCTGGCTGTGAGGTGTGGGCGGTATCATAGGGTGCGACTGGACGAGGTGGTGTTAGACAAACTTGGACAAACACAAAGTTGAGATTTCAAACACCAATAAATAATTACCATAGAAGGAAGGTGCGGCACCTGCCAGTACTGTGTGACGCGTGACCCGACGCGCGGCGCTACGTAGCTCATCGTTGACGACAATGAGGACAAGAGGACAACGCAGTAGGACTCTACTGAAGGTACCATGTGAACGACTTTTGTGCTAAGAATAGAGTTCTGAGAAGCCACGTGGATGACTTTTGAGAATGAATTAGAGTTTTGAGAAGGCACGTGGACGACTTTTGGTTATCCGTTTGAGATTTTCGAACATAACACGACTTTTGGGTTATCAGGTAGATATTTTATATAAAAATGATTCAATTTATTATTGTCTCCTCTGGGCCGTCATAGACTTCGTCCGCGACGGCTTTCTCACCACTGTTCGAATGGAGGAAACCTTTCCCATCTCTCTCTCCTCTGCAGGGTGCCGAAAACATTGCTGGGCTTTGAGTTCACAGACATTTTTATGTCGTGATCACTTACTACTAACTAGATGCAAACTGGCATGCAGCAATATTTGTGGCCTATACTCTGGCAATTTACGACATGACATCGAACTCGAGGAGCAAGGGCCGTGACCAGCAATCATGTTGGCCCGACCTCGAATCCATGAATAACTCACAAATTCTCGGAGCGGACTCAGCACAGACTGCGCTGCTGCACCGTGTCAGCTGATCGATCGAGCAGCAGGAGACTTGATTAATTAGCGGGAGTGCCAGTTACTGGAATTTCTGTTCCACCGTTTTACACGACTTGTAAGCGGCAGCGCTCCAGGACCCACTTGTTATTTTCATCGCGACCCCGTACTCATGCAACACCATCAAATGACGTCCGCGCTGCTGCATCATCAAAAAGAAAGATCGCGGATTGTCACCAGGTCTCAAAAAGTATGGACGGTGAGCACATATATTTGATCGTAGGATTGATACTGATTCCCCTGTAAAGGAACTTTTGTGCATCTCGTTGGCTTAAACAAGCCGTCCGGTCAACGTATACTACCCTCAAATAAATTCCGAGCAAATTAAAGTAGGTTGCTGCTTTTCATTCATGAGTGCTGCTGAACTATTTTCTTGATGGGCTTAGAATACCGAGGCCGCGCAGCTACTAGCCTCAGCTTGAGCAGCTATCAATTTCGATCATCAAGGGAGCTGGACGAATAATAACAACGTTGCCGACGGGTGCTGTGTGTCAGATTCGCGCTCATATATGCTATGACTCTTCTTTGTTGTCTCTCCTCTCTTTGTCCGACGTCGCCTCATCTCCTTGGTTTCCAAGTTCTTCTGTTCTCTTCCTGCCTCACGTTTTCGCAGCACCACATTATCGGTATCATTATTTTTGGCACTGTGACAATTTCGCATTTCGTGTGGCCTGTCATGTTTTCTGGCCATGTATTGTGTACATACGTAGGCTTGTGCTCTGGTCCTGTACCGTATTTTCTGGTCGCCTGTCTTAGTTTTCATATTACTGAATGGCGACGGATGAGAGTCGAATGTTCATCAATAATAGCAAGCGATTCCCTTTGGTCGGCACTAAGCAGCACGCATTCTGCTATATAGTTGACGTTCGATGACATCGAGTTCGCTCGGAACATTGCAGACCAACAGCAAGAGTTTAAAATGCGCGCAGCGACATAGCATGACGTGGACGCAGTAGCCACCGAACCGCCGGTTATGCGTGCTTATATATTGTCGAATAGATGTTTGTGCGTGCCGCGCACCCACCTCCTTGGAGATCTCACTTCATGCACTCCCTAGCGGAAGCACAAGCCAATCGAATTTGATCAATGCAATACCCCATCCCATACTATACTACATGTACCTGTCGACATTAGGGCTAGCCTAGAGGTGTAACAGTAAACAGGATAAAAATCAGCCCAAGAAGACAGTAGACGAGACAGACAACCAGGTGTTCACATATCACGCGGAGTGTACAAGCTCCACGGCGCGCTCACAAACCTCATCAATACCCCACCTCTCGCCCATGCCATGTTTCAAGTCTAGAATTCCACCCACTTCATCACACGCCCGCAGCACTAAAT
Source organism: Suillus clintonianus (assembly GCF_016758775.1). Classification (NCBI taxonomy): domain Eukaryota; kingdom Fungi; phylum Basidiomycota; class Agaricomycetes; order Boletales; family Suillaceae; genus Suillus; species Suillus clintonianus. Next base: position 193,121 of record NW_024539270.1, on the reverse strand, counting down.
CTATATCATCCTTTGTATGCGATGCGCTAGCACAGAGCCGCGCGCGACCCTTCTCCAACGGAGTGGCGGGGTATGCCACAACAACGGCAACAATTGGGGTTCTCCGCACACGCATCATACGTGCGAACATAAACAATTTGGCAGGGTTGAAGATCAGCAAGGGAACAATCGGGCTGAAGGAATGACCATAAATGATGAAGCCGAGTTTCTTGAGGCCCGCATACAGATAACGGGAGTTGAAGGCAAGACGGCGGATACGCATGCGAGCTTCGGATCCGTCCGCGAGAGACGGATAAAGGTTCACCCACGACGGCAGCATGCTTGCAGGCGCCATTTTTGGGAGCATATCTGCACTGTCCTTTGACCTGACGATTGAGTTAGCAGGGCTGAGGGAATTTAGGGACTTTGTCGACTGTGGAGCGACGCCCATGATGCTCGTCATCGATGCGATAATTTGTGTGAGCACGGGGGGTGGCATTGCTTCCGCATACGGACCTGAGTGTCCGCGCAGCCGGAGAGCATCAATAAGAGTTTTCGGCCCTGCGATGAATCCACCAGCAGCACCAAAGGACTTGGTGAAAGTGCCCATCAAGACATCAATTGAACGAGGAGAGATGTTGAAGTAGTCCGTCACACCGCGCCCATGAGGACCAAGCGCACCGATTGAGTGCGCCTCATCAATATAGAGGTGGAACTTGAACAAAAGATCAAAGATTGTAACCATAGAGCTGTAACTGCAAGACGGACCTTGTACTTCTGCTTCAGCTCGAGAATTCTAGGCAGGTTCACGAGAGTACCCTCCATGGAGTACAAACCCTCGACGATGACCAACACCTTCTTCCACGAACGGTGCGACTTGGGCTGGCCCTGACTGATTACCTCACGCAGCAGGGACTCGAGGCTTGACATATCATTGTGCTTGAACGTCCGGACATATGCGCCACTCTGTCGTGCGCCAACGCGAATACTAGTGTGGTTCAATTCGTCGGAAATGATCAAGGACCCCTTTCCCACTAGTGCAGGGATGAAAGTGGAGTTGGTGGCGAATCCCATGGAACTGACCAACGCGTCTTCTGTCCCCAGAAAATGCGCAACGAGGGCTTCAGCGGAAACATGGAGCTCTGTGCTTCCACTCTCAAGACGCGTACCGCAGCTGGAGACGCCATATCGGTGGATGCTTTCTTGGACTGCATCTGAGCAGCCTCCTCGGGCTTGAGAAAAGCCAAGGTAATTATAAGATGAGATGTTTAGGGCGCGTGTCTTGCCACCAGTGTAGATCTGAGTATGGTTATAATCGGTGGAATATCGGTCGAGGATAAGAACAGTGCGACCGGGGACACCTGTGACAGGTTGGCCGAAGCAGTCATCCATGCGACGCTTGAGACGTCGGGTAAAGAACGAATCAAAATTCGAATTCAACGGCGCGTAACCCTGGGCATAGCACAAAATGAAGTAGATGTGATAATCAAGATGGCACGTACATCATGGGGCATAAGATGGGCAAAACAAGATTTGGCAAAACGTTTTCCGAAGAAGTCACGCGTATGGCCAAAACAGATGAGAATGAGGTAGCTTATATAGGTGGCGATGAGAACGTAGTATGGAGGCTCCTCGATGGTATGCTCCTGGAAAGGTTTCGAGTAGTCATGCTTAGAGACGCAACGATAGGCTTCATTCGCGCAGTGACCAAACTCCGTGTGAGGGGCAGTGAAGACCTGCTTGGACGTGGGCGGTGTAAGGGGGTACACGAGACAGTTGTTCTCATCATCCTCGTCGAGGACAGTGTCTTCGGATGAAGCTGTGCCGGAAGAGGCGAGTGAAAGTGCCGGTGTTGATGCCACAGAGGTGTTATCGCGACTGCGAGCGCGGGTGTCTGCTTGTTGAACAGCAGAAAGGTACGACACTGCCGTCGGCATTGATGGCAATTTGCTGAGTGATTGTTCCTCCTTAAATATGGACGGAGAAGGGGAGGGCGGATTCAACGCGATGGGAGACATCATTTTGTTGCCCTGTCCAACAAATAGTCCGTGAGTCGAGCCCCGACGATAAAGGAAAGAGGGAACACAGGGGTGTTATAACAACCTGCTCAAGATATCGCAGACTCCAACCAGCGACGACCGTCAATTGTTTATGATTAATTCCCGCAATCACGCGGTGAAGATAAAAAAATGGCCAGAGTAATTGGTACACCAAGACCAGAGGATCTTTTGCTGCTGATAAGTACGCAATTCCTCATCGCCAAAAATGCTTTTAATTAGCCGCCTTGTAGCCGTGGCATGATAACGGCAGCACCAACGTGAACGCACATGCACAATCCCTGGAAGAACCAACACCGCGGCTGATGAGGCTGGACCGGCTTCGGTGTAGTCTCCCCTAGACAGACCATAGACTAATGCAGATAGTCGTTCCTTCTACACGCTTCAGAGTGATATTGGACTACAGCGTAAACACTTGGACTAGTGCTGGTAAACCGGTGGTGATCCAAAGTATACTATAAGATTCGCATGAACGGTTCAAGCGCCAGAATGCCCAGGATTAGGGTGCAACGTTGCAGATTTGGAACCACCACGACGTGACCACGTACCTATTCTAATCTGCTGGCCGGTCTTAGCCAACTTGCTCCTGACCGCTATCTACACCCAAATGAATGGTATTGAACACTAATCAGTGCCTTACGGAGGTGAAAGGGTGGGTGCTCACCCGTTACTAGAAGTACTTATCAATTGCCCATCTCATGATGCCGCCAATGCCCATATTTCCTCATTGTGATGCCCACTATCTTCTTCAACGCTACACCGTGACCTGTCTTCAAGTATTTGTGCTTCATCATTTTCAAACACTCGAAGGGGCGTGTTCCGCCAATGCACTTCGGAACAAATGAGCCGGCGCTCGTGGGACGAGATGATGCGACTACCGCAAATACCTAGTCTCCTGTAGTCAGACCATATATAAGGAAGGCCCTCCTCTGAACAAACCTCGCAAACCCCATAGGGGGTGCTCCAGTGCCGTTCACTGGGGGTTGATTGTGTTAACACCACGGGTCGAGGTGGGGCAAGGCGGGCCTGTGTGGGGTAATATCCCTCCACTCAAGTCCATCAGAACTCGTGGTCAACTAGCACTTGTTCTGCCACGACAAACGAAAAATAGTAGGTGATGGCCAGTAAGCGCAAATGGTGGAAAAATCCAAGAAAAATCAACGACTTAACTGGTTATTACATAATTTATTGGGCGTCTATTGTATTTCGTCCAGGCGCTTTGTAAATTCACCCATCTCTCGGATGGTTCATTTTGTACACTAGCCCATGGGACCTTCGGAATGAGGACATGTCGCCTCCATACCGGATTCACCAATGCTGCAGCAAGAATATGATTCTCCCCGTCATCATACCGTGATTGTTTTGCTCGATGCGTATCATAATTCACGCTGATACATGCCCCACTTTTATCCCCACTTCCAAAATGATAGATGGTATCACCTCGCACCCATTTGTGATAGTGCTTGTGATGGTGTAAGGCCCAGCCTCAGACCATGCCGAGCCCATTTAGGTTGAGTCGAGCCTTGGGGCGGCCCATGTGCATGAGGGCTTAAGGCCCGGCTCAAGGTATCCTACATGTACAAGCCTAAGCCGGGCCCTCGAGCCGTGGCTTTCAGTGGTAAGTAAAACATCGGATATGGACCTTACGTACTAAATGACAAACGTTAGTACTTGCTTGCACTGAACGACCCTCACGCTGACACCTACCTACCGCTCTTAGGAGTGGGACTCAGAGCAGCGAGCTTTTGGACCAGGGGAGGAAGAAAGAGGACAGGACAGAGCTGGCTTATTTGGTACGTCGTTATTTGTTCATTGTGTATCGCTTTTCCTTTCATTCATCCTTTTGCAAGCCCTCTAGCACCCTTACCCTCCCTTTGCCAACCCATCCATGGTTCCGCCTCCGGTTGCAGCTGTCTTGCTGTTTACAAACAATACCATGGACCGCGCTGCTTTTTCTCGTCTAGCCAGTCCTCACCTACATGTGCGCTCGCTGTCTATACAATACCTTCTACCCAGCTCATATTGTACGGCGTGGCGGGAGCGACAATCTTCCTTCATCTATAAAGGTTTGCCTAGGGAAGACTAGGTGCAATACAATCGTCAATTTTAACTTGTTAACCTCGGCACGCTCTCACCACAGCCGAAACTATGCGAAGTTGCGAACCCTGCGTTCAATTATTGGCCGACTGCCTTTGGATGTTCTTGGATGCCATCTACGACAAACAGGCCCTATCCTTGGATCACAAGGGAGACATATTCATGCGGCAGTTGAATTTGGCCAGCGCAATTCTTGCCCAATGTTCAGACCGACCCCAATCACCATGCGAGAAGCTTCATGAGTCACCTCGCGAACTCATTCACGGAGGTTCATGGCTATTCTCGAATATCACGTCTTATTTCCGTCATGAGCAGATTAGCGCCTGGGTGGATATGTGTCTTTGAAAGCTTCTTCACCATCAATGTTCCATGGGTGAAATGAGGTACTGCAGGCTTTGTCTGGTAACTCCTGAGACGAATTGAATGCAAGTGTGGATGACAGAGGTCGATAGCACTAGGCTGACTGGGTTCCCAGGTTTGATTAAACACGGACTCCGATCTAGTCACCGACCCCCTTCTGCTGGCTTTTGTGCTGGCGGCGATTCCAATTTGGGCTCGCCCAAGCACCCGATTTGTCCCATTTATGACAAAGTTAAGGTAGAGGTTACAATCTAACTCTCGCATCAGATCAGTCAGTACCTGCGTTCCCTCCATGGAGTACAAACCCTCGACGATGACCAAGATTTTCTTCCAAGGACGATGCGTCTTAGGATGGCCCTGGCTTACCACCTGAGGGATTATTCGTCCTTGAAGATGAATGGAGAAGGGAAAGACGAATTCAATGCCATGGGAGACGGCATTTTTTGTCTTGTCCGACGAGTAATTCGTTGGTCAAGCCTCGACGATGAGGTAACGAGGAGCACAGGGATGTCACCTAGCTTAAGACCAGCATCAATCATATGGTCAGTTGGCGCAATCACGCAATGTCTGATGGACCTGATGGACGCTGGCAGAATAATTTATGACATGAGGAACCAGGAGGAACCGCATGACGGGGTTGTAGCATCTTCTCCTACACACGCTCTCAAAATGAGACGAGTTTAGCTGCCACGTATGAGCCATGGTACGTAAATGACTGCATCGCCGTGAACGCCTATGTGGCCCAGGATGGTGGCGTGTTAAACCATTGTAGGACGCGATATAGCGACTTTGACAGTCATATATGTTGATTTTGGTCTCTGATATTTTGTTTGCGCAGGACACGCAGCCGTCACGTCTCCAACAATTCCGGTGGGTCTGTCACCGACAAGATTGGACCTGCGGCTTCGGTGAGTAACATCCATAAAGTCACATTACATACAATAATATGCGATCCAATGGCAGAAACGGTTAGATGATCGTCAGAACGAACCGCACTGCCACATCATGAGGCGTGATGGGTTAATCGGCGGGATGTATGTTTATCGCCTGCTAAGGGTAAATTTCCGTCAACCAGGGGTTGTTATACGGCGAATGCTACCAGTATTCGCCATATAAGAACCTACCAACACGTTTGGGCTACTCATAGCCCTAAAGCTTGAATACGCTTATCTGGATCAATGCTATGGTGAGACAGTTTATTGTAACTTACACTCGGACCAGATGAAGTTCCGGGAACTACCAAGTTCTGTTCAGTGGGCCAGCGGTGTTCCCTCAAATCGTTCACGTAATTCTGGGTAATGCCGACTCTATAAATATGCAACTTCCTGACACGACGATCGGGTTTGCCCGTATGTCTATCAGACCAATCGAAGGAAGCCAGTCATTCCTCATAAAAGTTCGTAGTGCTTACCGGTACGGCATTGTGACGCGTATAATTGCATTATGATGATAGTGTGGCCCATACTTTGGCAATCTATGACAGACCATCGAACTCGAGGAGAAAGGGCCGCGGCCAGTAGTTATAAATACCAGTATGCCTCGTTGGCTTAGGACACCACTTGAGGACCTACCACTTGAGGACCTCGAGTTCATGAATCCAACCTTGCTCACAAACTCTGGAGCGAAGCAAGCGGCGCCTTCCTAACGTTCATGCTTCTACGGTCAGCACCAATTGAGTTGATGATCAGGCCGCAAGTTATCCATCACACAATGGGAACTTGCTGCTCTCACCATTTTGCACAATTTGGAAGCACCAGCGAGGGACCCAATATTTATTGTGAGCCATCCATCATTCGACGTACCAATAAAAGTGCAGTGATTCCCTCCATGCAGGTGATCCCTTTCGAGCGGAAGCGTATGGCCATGAGTCATAATTAGGCCAAGTTATATCTACCATAAGGCTCCCAAGAAGAACAGCCCAAGCAAACTGTCGCACTGCAGTCCGCACACGGCACAAACACAGATTGCTTCCACGAGAACAAACACTCCGTTTTATATAAGTTAAATTATGCATATGGAATATGGATAGATGGACCTAGATAGATGGACCGAACACGCACTAGGCGAGACAGTCACGCAGACGTTCAAACGTTACACAGAATGCACAAGCTCCACCGCACGCTCACAGACCTCATCAATGCCCCACCGCTCGCACGAACCATGTTTCAAGTCCAGAATTCCGCCTACCTCATCGCATGCCCGCAGCACCGTGTCAATATCTTCCTTTGTGTGCGATGCGCTGGGACAGAACCGCGCACGGGCTGTCTCAAACGGAGTGGCAGGGTACGCTACGACAACGACAACGATCGGTGGACTGTGCGCACGCATCATACGCACAAACATGGGTAATTTTCCCGGGTTGAAGATGAGCAAGGGAACAATCGGACTGAAGGAATGTCCATAGATGATGAAACCGAGTTTCCTGAGGCCCGCGTGGAGATAACGGCAGTTGAAGGCAAGACGGCGAATACGCATGCGAGCTTCAGATCCGTCGGCAAGAGCCGGATGCAGGTTCATCCACGTCGGCAAGAGGCTTGCAGGTACCATACCTGAATGCTCTTCTGCACTGTCCTTCGGCGTAATGATTGAGCCCACAAGGCTGAGGGAAAACGTGGAATTGGTTAGCTGTGGTGCTGGAACAACGCCCATGATACTGGCCATCGACGAGACGACCTGGGTGAGAACGGGGGGCGCCATTGCTTCTGCATACGGACCGGAGTGTCCGCGCAGCCGGAGAGCATCAATAAGAGTTTTGGGTCCTGCAATGTATCCACCAGCAGCACCAAAGGACTTGGTGAAAGTGCCCATCAAGACATCAATTGAACGAGGAGGGATGTTGAAGTAGTCCGTCACACCGCGCCCATGAGGACCAAGCGCACCGATTGAGTGCGCCTCGTCAATATAGAGGTGGAACTTGAACAAAAGATTAAACATTGTAACCATAGAGTTGTAACTGCAAGACGGACCTTGTACTTCTGCTTCAGCTCGACAATTTTCGGCAGGTTCACGACCGTGCCCTCCATGGAGTATAAACCCTCGACGATGACCAGCACCTTCTTCCACGGACGATGCGACTTGGGCTGGCCCTGACTTATTACCTCACGCAGCAGGGACTCGAGGCTTGACATATCATTGTGCTTGAACATCCGAACTTGTGCACCACTCTGTCGTGCACCAACGCGAATACTAGCGTGATTCAATTCGTCAGAAATGATCAAGGACCCTTTTCCTACTAGTGCAGGGATGAAAGTGGAGTTGGTGGCGAATCCCATGGAACTGATCAAAGCATCTTCCATGCCGACAAAACGTGCAACAAGAGCTTCAGCAGACACATGGAGCTCGCTGCTGCCGCTCTCGAGACGTGTACTGCAGGTGGAAACGCCATATCGGCGGATGCTTTCCTTGACTGCGTCTGAGCAGCCGCCGCTGCCCTGGGAGAACCCGAGATAGTTGTACGATGAAATGTTCAGCGCACGTGTCTTGCCACCGGTGTAGATCTGAGTGTAGTTGTTATCGGTGGAGTAACGGTCGAGAGTAACAATAGTGCGGCCTGGAACACCCGTAACAGGTTGGCACAAACAGTCAGTCATACGACCCCTGAGCCGCCGAGTGTAGAATGAATCAAAATCCGTGTTCAACGCAGCGTAGCCCTGGACGTGGAACAAAATACATCAACTATTATCAACAAAATAAAAATAACACATACATTATATGGCATAAGGTGGGAGAAATAAGACTTCGCAAAATGTTTTCCGAAGAAGTCGCGCATATGACCTAATAAATGGAGAATGAACAGGCTTATGTGTGTGGCGAGGAGGATATAGTATGGGGGCGCCTCAATGGTGTGCTCCTGGAAAGGCTTCGTGTAGTCATGCTTGGAGATGCAACGATAGGTCTCATTCGCACAGTGACCGAACTCCGTGTGAACAGTAGTGAAAACTTGCTCTGACGTGGGCGGTATGAGGGGGTACACGAGACCGTTGTGTTCATCGTCTTCGCTGAGAGCGGTGTCCTCAGAGGAAGTTGTGATGGAGGGCGATTGGGAAAGTGGAGGAGTCGATGCTACAGAGGAGTTGTCGTGACTGCGAGCGCGGGTGTCCGCTTGTTGAACAGCAGCAAGGTACGACACTGCCGTTGTCATTGACGGCAACTGGTTAAATTCTTTCTCCTTAAAGATGGATGGAGAAGGGGATGAGGGGTTCAACGCGATGGGAGACGGCATCTTCTCGTCCTGTCGAGCGAATGGACCTCGGGTCGAGGATGATGAAGGAACGGGAGGAACAGCGATGTTATAAGATCCAGCCCATATCATGATATATGCGGGGAAACTATCGCCAGCGTTGGCACCCGGTTCCTTAATGTTGCAGCTCGTTTACCATAACAACCTCTTTTGCATATGTATTGGAGCAATCACACTGCAAAATTGTTTTAATCACAGGTGCTGTCCGAGCGATTGATGGCGTGGAGCACTGTGCCGGATAGCATTGACGGAGAGATTTTCCCTCCTGCTGATCAGTACGTACATTATTATTCCTGAACCTTTTTTCAATAATTCCGCAAGCTGCAACTCTGGTTATAAAAAGGACCGCGTCATCATGAACGCGCATGCGGATGATGGTACATACATTCGGACACGATATGACGCGATATCTCAACCTTCGATCGTCTAATGCAATACGGGCAATTGGGTGGATCGTTAGTCCCCCTTAGCCAGACCTTTAGAAGAAGGAAGACCGTCAGTCGTTCCTAGTGAATCATTAATATTGGATCACACCTGATCACATCTCGTTTATCTCGCGTATCGATGAGTATTCCACCAGACCCCGGAAGGCTTCGGATAGTGTTGTTGGCGGAGTACTGTATATGAGAGCAATAACGGTAAGTCTAAAGCCATTTAGCCAAAGTAGGTCCATTTAGCAGAAGTTACTGGGTCCGTTTTGCGGAAGTATACAGTTGATGATAGTTGACACGAAATGGGGGCATCGCCACGGCGGTTTCAACGCGGCACTGTCACAAATACTAGCCAGCCCGACATATTCCACCACGCCAAGTCGGCGTAGCCATCTCAAAACATTGAGGTATAGTCAGATTGGTTACAGAGTGGAAGTAAGCCATTACCTTATTTTTGTATTTTTGCGCCCACGTGAGTCACGTGACTGCGTCAACATGCCAAAAGAGCGCTAAATACTATTGCTCTCCGTTAATCGTTTGCGATCATCAATGGTCTAGCTGCTTCAGGTCGTGTTCCAGTGGCACTTGGAACCCTATTCGACGTCGCCATCTCTCGTAGGTGAAGTGATATGATTTTATTCAATGCTCAGTGGCATCGGCTGGCCTGCATACTCTTCAGCGAGCGAGGCTCTGGACAAATCAAGAGTAGCCACAGCCCACCGCATCCAATCTCTGGCCGCATATGACCATCAGGGGCCTGTTGATAAACTCATACTCCCGCGTCTTGCCGTTAGCATCTGCAGGGTGCACTTCCGATCTGTCGTAAAGCTCAGTTGCAGAAAAGAACGCGCGCGCAGCGGACTTCCACGTGCACTCTGTCTCTCGAAGCCAAAAACGCTCTTATTCTCATAGTTGAATCGATTAATATCCATTTGTGTACAGATACTGGGCAGTGGTATGCTGAAACGAACTTCTTACCCCATGTGGCATATACATTTACAGTATTTGAGTTGTCATGCACACGGACTCCATCGTTGCACAGCTCGGGGGATCTATCAGTTTGTAGTATGTTTCCTGTATTCTCTCTAAATGGTGGCCAGACCTAATGATTTCAGTTGAGTCGCCGGTTGAGTGTCATCGTGCCAATTGGCTTGACACCATGCCAAGTTTCATTCAAGCACCACCCCATGCTGCGTGTCAGTGCCTCCGAGTTGTGAGTCAGTGCTTCGTCACACTTCCCACATACCCGGGCCGCGTCAGAAGTACTGCCAGAGTTTGTCCAGATTTTCTTCCATCACTGTTGGTCCGATGCTGCGCATTTCAGTGGCAAGTGCCCCCTTCTGTGACAACAGAATTGGACGTCGTATACACCGTACGTCCGCGGGCAATAGCGACATGATTTGCCAAGAGACATATCCTGTGATGGACTGCCTGCATCATCTGTCCGGCGTTGGTGCTGGGACACAACATCCCTTCTTTTTTTCGGTGGCATCTCCAAGTCATCTCGCGAGTAGTATGTTGGTGCGTGCTTTCACTCTTCTTGTGACTTGTTGTTCATCGAAAGGCTGCGATTTACCGTGCGCAAGTATACGACAGTGAGTTGTTAGAGATGGTTTGCGCTGATCTCATGATAAGTTATCCCACTGACAGCTTCGTGGCTGGCGTAGACCTCGACTGCCTGACTGAGTTGGAAGCAAGGATATTCGTGGCGCTCACGACTGTCTGCAACGGGCTCGTTCTCGGTCTTGGACTCGATCCTTTCGCAGGCCAACTCCGCTACTTTTTCTGGAGACAAATGATGTACTCTCAAGCTCGACGCTTGTCCACTCAACACCTACCAGGTGCCGCATCTCATGACGACAAGAACCACGAGCTACTGTGCACACTACGTTGTTTTCATGATGCTAGTGGGGGGCATATAATACCTCTCACGCTATTTGATATCATGGAGAATGATTTCCTTCCTATCGGTCCGATTAGTACCATTGGGTGGTTGATGAGTCGATGATGTGGAACAATTTGTTGTCACAGCCAAGTCACAGCACATTAGTTTTGTTTCAGAGGTACCATTTCCAAGTCATTGTTCTCGGACCCCTTTTCATCCTGTATCATCCTGATACTTGTACTCTCATTTTGTCTTGGTCCCTTTGCCTAGTCCCCCCTTGACGCAACCTGTGGAACAACATGAATTGACTGCAGGTATGTCAACGCTTCGCGGGGCATCGCTTCCAGAATCGACTCAGATCGCGTTCACGACTTTGACTAGTCAACTCTTCACGCCAGCGAATCGGACTGGATGAGAGCAAAGCTGGTCATACTGTGCAGATTTAGATATCAGATCACAATTATGCAAGGAAATTCTATCAGATGCATATCTTGCAGTACCGGTACGCTTTGTTCTGCAACAGTGAGGAACAGCATTGGAGGCAACACATTCAACGGGTTTACATCCATACACCTTCATCGCAAAAATTGGGTGAGGAACCATCTGATCCCCCGTGTGGCGTGCGCAACGGGGCACGTGGTCTCCGGAAGTATTGCAATTATGATTATCCTCCTGACTCTGAATCCTGAGAACCAGGTTGTGTACTCATGATCAGGCTAAGTTAGCTTCCGTCGCTGTTCGCTTCAACTTTGAATGATGTTCTCTCCGTCCGTCGCTTCTTCATACGCTCGAGTCCTGCGCTCGACCCTCAAGTCATCCATCAAGTCATTCTCCACATCACAGCCCACACTAAGCACCGCTAGCTCAACCAACCCCAACTTCGTAAAGATAGTCGAAGTCGGGCCTCGCGACGGTCTCCAGAATGAACCCAGGCCAATTCCACCTCCCATCAAAGCAGAACTCATCAATCAACTCGCTACCGCAGGGATGCGCAACATCGAAGCCGGTAGCTTCGTGAGCCCCAAATGGGTACCCCAGGCACGTCTCCACTCTCCAAGACCTCCAAGACTTCAACGCCTGTGCTTATATGTGAACGAGGCACGCAGATGGCAGGCACGGCAGAGGTACTAGCTCTCATAGACAGTTTCCCGAAAACCGGCTACTCGGTGCTCGTCCCAAATCAGAAGGGGTTAGACGACCTCTTAGATATACTCAAGACTAGTGCCTCTCCAAACTCACATGCAAAGCCCCCACCGCCGGTCACCGAAGTCGCGATCTTTACTTCTGCGACAGACGCATTCTCTCTAGCAAACACCAACGTCCCTATCTCAACCTCCCTCGAACGTCTCGCGCCGGTTGCGCGCAGAGCGCTTGATGCTGGATTGAAGGTGCGAGGGTATGTTTCAGTGGTCGTCACATGCCCCTTTTCTGGACGCGTGGATCCGAGGCGGGTCAGGGATATTTCGAGGGAGCTCGTGCAGATGGGGTGCTATGAGGTGAGCTTGGGAGATACGACAGGTGCAGGGACGCCCGCTAGCGTCCGTGGGATGCTAGAGGAAGTTGCCAAAGAAGTAGACGTGGGGATCCTCGCTGGACATGTGAGATTGAGATTCATTCACTTGTGTTTTATCTTATGGTTGATTCAATCTTTTTTTTTACTATATAGTTTCACGATACGAATGGCACAGCGACCGCCAATATCATGGCTGCTCTTGACTTTGGGTTGCGGACATTTGATGCGTCTGTTGGTGGCCTTGGAGGGTGCCCGTATAGTCCTGGCGCCACGGGTAATGTTGCAACGGAAGATGTTGTCTATGCTCTCACTGGGGATAAGTTATTTGGCGACATTGGTGAACCATACGGTGAAGCATCCCTGTGTATATTTTTACCCTTGTAAGCTGATAATAGAATATATCGTAGGCAATGGCGAATCCGCCAAGACAGTACAAAGTCGATGGGATGTAGGTCCCATTGACCTAGTCCGGCTCGCAGAAATCGGGGGGTGGATTTCTGGGATACTAGGGCGAGAGACTACAAGTCGTGCTGGCAAAGCCCTGTTGGCGAGACGGAAGAGAGAAGAGGAACGTAAACGGAAGGAAGGAGCAAAGTTGTGACATCGCGATAAGGCTTCGTTTATAATGCTTGGCGAATGCAACAAGACCGTCATCCTGTCCTGCGTCCCTTTCAATGATAACGATCAATGTATCCCTCCCCTCTAAGACATTAACTGCTAGGAACGAAATAAAAACTCGGGGTATCACGATTCGTAATCAGATGTCCAGTCCTGAAGCAAGGTGCAATTTTGTAAGCGTCCATGCATGCGCTTAGTGCCCGAGTAATCCATGCTCTATGGCCTCGCCCCGTCCTCAGGCACTCTTACTCAGGTTTTGAGCTTCCAGCCTCTACATCTTCCAACGGAACACGGCCGTACTTTTCCCCATCTTTGGGAACCTGCTGAGACTCGACGTGTTTCACCCATGTGTAATACATGGAACCTAGAAGGATGATCGCGATGGAAGAGGCACGGCCACTGTGGAAAGAAAATGTCAACATGAAGAATCCCGCCAACAAAAAATAGGATGCAACCCGCAACAAGCGGAAGCAAGAGGAAGACGCAGTCACATGACAATATGAAAGCGGAGAACACGCACCTCGAGATGATGTCCCCAAATAACCACATTGCTAATAAGGAAGCTGCTACGCCTCTTACTGCGGACGACACCATGTGGGTGATGGGTGAAGTAACCTTGATGGACAGCAAACTTGCAAGGCTCATCATAAAGCCAAGCGCACCCTGATGATGCGTCAGTCATCAATGGTGTAAACCACCAAAGCTGAAGTGAAAGCGCACCGTAATAAAGGACCCCCAAATGAACGTCTGGAAATCGCTCAGTTCTCCTTCCTTAGGGACAACACCTACAGGTCCGAAAAACAAATCCGTAATCGCCGGAACCTCGCCAGCGAATATGATGATGGGGATCATCACAATCGCGCTAAGCAAATTCGTATACCAAGATAGGTTCATGGCGCTACCCTTGACTATATCCAGACTCTTTTTGATGACTACACTGTGCACTGCTGTGATTGCGGAACTCGCAACACCGTAGCCAACACCGGCGATAACCATGGGGACAGAATCAAGAAAGACGCCGACCAAGAAACCGAGGGTAACGATGGAACAGCTAAAGAGGATGCGGAGGGACGGGCGCGCGGAGAGGAAGTAGTAGGATGTAAGGACGGTGAAGGGGAGGACGAGGCCACGTGCAACCTGGTAGACAGATGCGTCAACATTCTTGAGGGTATAGTTGCTAAAACTGGTAGCAAGACAAAATCATGAATGTCAAAACTGGTATTGATTCATAGGAGAGTCGTACCTCAACCCCACGACATTCAACCCGATTGTGGGGGCTAGCTGTATCAGAAGCTGGGTGTCCACGTACAAAGGCACAACTAAGAGGCGAGTTGCATGTGCGATGATGAAAAGAATGACGGCAATGACGAGCTGGGAAAAGAGAAAGAAGAGCGGGGCCTTGGTCGTTTGGAGAACCCATTTATTCCTGTATTTCAAGAAAATTGAGACGGGTGAGCGAACTTGGTAAACATTGGAACGGAAGGGTAAATTACGCCATGACCATCTGCATGCAAATATGTCAATGAACGGGAGGGTGGAAAGTAGGAGATAGAACGTACGCATAGTGCTGCTACAAGGTAGAAGAGCACTGTACCAATCTGCAATTAGAGTCTCTGGTCACTGAAAAGCGATGAAATATAATAATTGGGGACGTACGACAAGAAGTCTACTGCTCTGCTGCGAACGAGGATCATGCTTGGATGACATAGCTGGACTCGGAGGAGGATTATAACGTGTTGAATATGTGCGAAGGTAGCTTATCTATATCGTCGAACTCATGAACTGAAGTGGGAAGAGCGGAAGAACGGTGCTCGTAAGTAGGAAAATTCACAAGCCGCAGGTTAGTGCGTGGAGCGGGAGCAATTAATATCGTGGCAACTTAGGAACTCGCCGACAGGAACCTTGACTAGCTGCCACTAGCAAGCACTGTCACCGACTACGTACAGTCAACGACAATGCGACAGCGTCGTTTTTCTAGCGAGCGACCTCCTGGTGTGGCCTCAACCTAATGATGAACGCTACCTGCGGATTCCATATAACATTTTCAAGGCGTGTCTTTGGGTCGGTCACCGTCGGTGTTGTCCTAAATTCCTTCGTTCAACCTGACGGCAGGATATCACGAAGTCGGAAGCTCGCAGCTTTGTTCACAGACCCTCTTGGAGGCACATTGATATTACTTCACTGAGGGCCAGTCCCTTTGCCACACCTTGTTCCTTCAAGTTGCTCTTCCTTACTTGACGGTGCAAACGTAGGGAAGGGGCCTCTTTCTTCTCACTTGCCCTCGTCAGGCACGTCGAGATTGCTTTCACCATTCTACCGCTTCCCGCTTAGTCTCTCGTCATCTGACTCCCCTCACCAAGACACTTCCTGGGTCGACACCCGACCATTTCGGTCATGGTTTATATTGTAACGTCTGCCGCATTCAGCTCATCATCTGAATCCGACTCATACTCTCGCAAACCGTTTCTGGTGTTTCCATAATGCGCTCGATCCTCCTTCCCCCCATGGCACTAGTACTATCAGCTCATATATAATCGTCCAGCTTTTCTGTGTGCATTGTTTTCATTTTGCATTACCTTGCGAAATAAACACGATGCTACATTTTGCCTTGGTGTACTCAATGAGTCGTATCACTCAGTTCAGGAGTAGCAAACATCACAGGACACTCAGAGTCTCGCATAACGTTGGCGTGCCACTTTCGCTGATGTCTGACCTTGGGATTCAGATTCTCCCGCTAATTCTACTTGGTCATCTTTGGTCTCAGCGCTTAGTCTAATCATACAAGCGTCTATTGTGCTGAACAGCCCTCAACAACATGATCCAAATACACGTGCAGCATCACCTGAACCCGAACCTCTTCTCCTCTCGGCTGATCACCATTCACGGTCCACATATCCCTACTCCGTCTTCTCCTACCACTCATTTTACCCATTACTCAGCCCATCCGAGTCGATCCTCATCCTTTGGCTTCATCGTTCCATCATGCCCGGCAGCGCAGAAATCCAATCTATAAGACTTGAAAGTAGGTCACTCCCTATCACTTTGGGATCTCCTTTGTGATATTCTCGCTCTATCTACAGTCATCGGCGCAAAAAATCTTCGAGACCCTTCCAAGCGCGTACCCGCTGGTATCTACGTGTCCATTGATGTCGACTCAAGGAGACGCTGGAAATCAGCCATCAGCGTCTTATCATCCGACGGATCCGTAGCGTGGGGAGATACCATGACCCTGTAAAGTCCATAGAAACTTTCGGACGCGATTCGACACTAATCTTCGGTTTATAGATCATCTCACGAGTCATCTGTATTATCGATAGAGATTAGAGCGTCTTTTGAGCTCGATCGAACGCTGGGCAATGGTGAAATCATCGGAAGACTTCAAACATCGTGGGATGAGTTGCTCGATCATGGAGATGAACAATTCGGTGAGCAACCTACTTCTCATTCCTGCACATCTACTCAAATCCCGTAGAACTGTCCTTCCCTGTTCGTGGTGTCAATCCTTCGCTCATGCTGAAGGCCACCGTTGTACATGCCAGCGATAATCAGGACGGCGCACTACTTGACGTGAGTGACCCCAGACTTTGTCCTGTTAGTTGTGCTGACAGAACACCAACTGTAGCCCCTCGTAGAATGCGAGATTGCTCGAGAAACAGATGCGGGCCATGTACGATTCTCCAGATACATAAGACACGAGAAGGTCTCTCACCTGAACGGTGCTGTAGAGCGTTTTCAGTTGGTTCTGGACCGCTGTCCAGTCGACCATCCTGACCACGCAGCGGCTCTCACCAACCTCGCGTGGGCCCGCCTTCAAGGCTACATTCGAAACGATCTTCAAGACATTGATACCACTACTTCCCTCTTCCGCGAAGCCCTTGCATTGCGTCCGCAGGGCCATCCAGACCACATATTATCTCTCTTTTATCTCATTTTCGCATTGATCTGGCGCTACAGCAAGGAGTGCACCGCCGTCTTCATTCATGAATCCCTGCAGCTGTGCTGCAAGCTACTGCCGCTCTGTCCAGAGGGCACTTACCTTCGTAGCATCAGCGTAGACATTGCGGTCGATTATGTGATTGCCGAATGCACCAATCCTCAGATTGATGCATCTGACGAAGGCATCCACCTTGGACGAGTCGTGCTCGAGCTCTGCCCTCTGGGCCAGAAACACCATGCCAGGACCCTCGACAACCTCGCACGATCACTCTTAGCACGGTTTACACAACGGGGCAGCATTGATGATCTAGAAGAGAGCATACAACTTGGTCGTGAAGTTATTTCTCTGTGCCCCGAGGGACATTCTGACAGTTGTCTCTATCTGAACAACTTGGCCTTCTCACTGCAGTCTCGCTTTGATCACCAAGGCAAATCTCATGACCTCGACGAGGTCATCTCCATGCACGAAGAAGCGCAGCGCCTGTGGCCTGTTAGGCACGAATCACGTGATTTCTCATTGGACAACCTAGGGCGCGCCCTCCGCACCCGTTTCGACGAACACGGTGACGTTGATGACATCAACCGAGCTGTCAGCCTCCATCGCGAGGCACTGACGTTGCGCCCACTTGGGCATCCACATCGTGACAACACGCTTAACAACCTTGCCGCCGCGCTCCAAACCAGATATGGCAAATTGTATGTCATCGAGGATCTTAACGAGGCCATTGATCTGTATCGCGAATCTCTTCGGGCAAGGCCGCTTGACCATCCAGAGCGCCATGTACATCTTTACAATTTGAGCTCGGCGCTCTGCTCTCGTTTCACGCAAATTCGGAAGAATGAGGATGTCGAGGAGGCTATTCGACTCTGCCAAGAGTCGTTGGTGGTTTTGCCTTTACTGCACCCGGATAGATACTTCAGTTTGGCGTGGCTGCAGGAAGCCTATCTGTCTCGTTACCAGGTACAACACAATCCCGCTGATTTGTCGCTCGCTGTAGAAAACTACAGACTCGCCTCACGACACCCCACTCAAGGATTCCCACAACGCATTATTCAGGCATGTAATTGGACTATCACAGCGGAGCAGCATGGTGATGGATCCTCACTGGAGGCTTACTCCACAATTTTTGAGCTTCTGGATGCTCATTTGGGAACACGATCATCAGCCACTTCGCGCCGCGAAGCTGCCGCTGCCTTCCACTTTCCCAGATCACTACCTGTAGACGCAGCATCGTGTGCCATCCGCAGTGACAATCTCCGACGTGCAGTAGAACTGGTGGAGCAGGGCCGTGGCCAACAGTGGTCATTGGCCTCCCGACTCAAGACTCCAGTCGAAGACCTCGAATCAGGACATCCACATCTAGCCCGCAATTTTTTGGAGCTGAGCAAGCGCGTTTCCAACGCCGCTCAGGTTGCAGTCATGACCGACAGAGCCGCTGCTGATCAAGCAGCAACAGAGTATAGGAGACTTACCGCGCAATGGGATGCTGCTGTAGCTGAAATCCGTAATCTCCGTGCTTTCTCGCGGTTCCTACTTCCACCTTCATTCGAAGACTTGCAAGCAGCGGCGCGCAATGGCCCGGTCATCATCCTCATTGCGAGCCAATACTCGTGCGGCGCTATTGTGGTCCCGACGTCAGGAGAGCTCCATCATATTCCCTTGTCGTCTGTCACTCTCATAGATCTGGAGAACCTCAAGAGTCGCTTCGCCAGAGCAATACAGCTAGCATCCCAGATGGGCCTAACAGAGTCAAGGACAGACTTAATAGTCCTATTGCGGATAGTATGGGACAACATCATGCTACCCATCGTCAACGTGCTTGAGCATGTCCTCGAATTAAAGCGCGGGTCCCGAATCTGGCTGTGTCCAACTGCAGCTTTCACTTCCATTCCTCTCCATGCAGCTCACCCGTTTCAAACGAAGGCGGACCGCTCTGGGAAGGAGCCATGCCTGGAGGATCTCTACATATGTTCTTACACGCCAACACTTTCAGCGCTGATCAGATCTAGGCAGATGATGAAGGAACGCCGTGTGCCTCCATCCTTTGTGGCAGTTGGGCAAGGTCAACCGGGCGGAGGGAATGGCAAGGCGCTCTTAGCTGTCGATAGCGAGCTCGAGCTTGTCAATAAGCTCGTCCCCGCGACGGCCAATCGTTCCACTGTTTCTGGCGATGCAGCCACACGAGCAGGTGCACTCGAAGCCCTGGAACAGAACACCTGGGTGCATCTCGCATGTCATGGCAAACAGGACCACAAACAGCCTTACGATTCTCATTTCGTCATGAAGGACGCACCTCTCACGCTGCTCGACATCATGGAGAAAGATATTCCACACGCGGAGTTCGCGTTCTTGTCGGCGTGTCATACCGCCGTCGGTGATGAGGAGACACCTGACGAAGTTATCCATCTCGCAGCTGGACTTCAGTTTTCAGGGTTCAAGAGCGTCATTGGCACGCTGTGGGAGGTTGACGATGCTGTCGCCAAACATGTCGTTGAAGCGTTCTACGAGAATATGGTTAAGCATGTGGAGGATGGCGGGTTCATGGACTGTACGAAGGCGGCTTGGGCACTCAACCGTGCTACTCACGCTGTGAAAACGAAAGTGCCGCTCGAGCAAAGAATGGTTTTTATTCATATTGGTGTGTAGTTATATTGCTTTCGTCTGGCACGGAGTTACGAGTCATTGATCATGGATTCTCTACCATACCTGTGTACATGAAGTTATGTCTCGCGGTGTAGTCATCTAGAATTCGCATCTACCTGTTTCTCACGCTTTATTAAAGGTAACATGATGCATTGTTATTTGCATGAACTGATCCTATGTTGGCCATCAACTCTGTCTTGCACATATATACTCCGCGATGCAGCCCATCGCTGGGCTACCCCTTGATATATAACACTTTCAGGTAAGCTCCTGCACGATGACAGTAGTAGTGGCAGCATCACCACCACCACCGCTTCCAACCCTTCAGTCAGCGGTATCACGGCCGGTATCTGGTGAAAGCCTCGGGCCCAGGCCGTCGGTCTGTTGATTTATGCAGCAAGTCAGCGATTCCGGCGGCACAGCGCATCCACGACCGCTCCTCTCTGCGTCCATCAACCATGCTCGATGTCGTTGCCAGCTTCCCGCCTCCATCTTCACTAGTTCGAGAAGCTTACTCATGTCAAAC
This sequence comes from Suillus clintonianus, assembly GCF_016758775.1. Taxonomy (NCBI): domain Eukaryota; kingdom Fungi; phylum Basidiomycota; class Agaricomycetes; order Boletales; family Suillaceae; genus Suillus; species Suillus clintonianus. The sequence continues at coordinate 172,835 of NW_024539270.1, read as the reverse complement.
GGCAACGACGTATCTGCCTGGATGGCACCCACCACGTACGATCTGTTTGAGCTACAATTCAGCATTGAACACGATGTAATAATGATGCTACATACATCACCGTACTCTCTTTCAGAGGCTCCACACGCCCACCTGTCTTCAATACGTCGCACATCTTATCGAGTGGCGTATTGCGGTGGTGCCATAGGTTATAAGCCCGCATGTATTGCGGGCGGGGAGGCACAGGTTCTAACGACGGAATGTTCGGCACGTTGGATTCCGGTGGCATATGTGACGCCATGACCTTGTTACCACCTACCCTTAGGCTAGGTGGTTCGACTGAGCTAGTATACTTGGTCGGGTCAAGTTCTTTGTTACAAGCTTTAGCAGAGTCCAGGAGCTTGAGATGTACCATCAGTGCTGCATGCACATCATTGGCTGCATCTTGATGGGTATGATTAGTTGCGCTTCTCCTGATTCACATTGCGGAACTCACAATCCACCATCTTTTTATTTAGGTCTCCCTCCCAATTACTAGTGCGCTCTTTGCTCTTCACTAGATTGCGCTCGAGGTACGTGGCAGTCATTTTGGCGAGACTGACTATTCGTCGCTTGTATACACGAGAGAAAGCATCATCTGCCACATGCGCAAGTGCACCAAGCTCGACAAGTCCTCGAGCCATGATCCCAAAGTCACGATACAGTTTCTCGCCATCGTCTGCCAAATTTCGTCAGGAAAATCATGGTGCATAGATCCGAGCTACGCACTGTGGATGTTCGCCCCTGTCTTAACGATTTTCGGCGACTCAATCACCTCCTTGTGGACCGTTAATTGACGGCATTGGTGTCACCAGGTCATTCATTGGGCTTACCAAGACTTTTTGCGGAAACCCTGCCACGGTCAAGTTGTCAGGCGGCAGCGCATCATAATTAAATAACGACGCACGTCTCATATGACTTACATGGCACAGCAAGATAGTCGATTTGTCGCACAGTTGCACCAGTGCTGTTTGTCGCTCCTGGGCACCAGATTTCCAGAGTACACGCCACTCGAGGTCAAATCCGAGGGGACTATAATATGTTCGGTACTGCTTTTACTATAACAGTTACGGATGGACACACCTTTCAAGTGTTTGAACCAATTTGTTGGCCTCGTCCTCGCAGCGCGTGTAGACAACAGCGGGGGCGGGGGCGCAGTAATCCGCGTAGGAGTAGTCAGACATTGAGCTTGCTTCGACACTAGTAGATTTAGACTTTGACATTGTACCTCGACTACCTTTTACTTTGCAATCTTCTGGTGCTCGCCCTAAGCCTCGAGCCACTGCCATGCTGGTGAAGCTCTCGCTTTTGTATTCTTCTGTTCTATTCACGTCACCACCAGTTTTCTTTGGTGCAATTCCCCGTCTAATTCTAGTAAGGATCTACACTCAGCCATGCGATTGAACATGAGAAACTGACCTTGATATCCCGGTCTCCATATTATGATGATTCAAGGATCTCTGGAGTACTTTATCGGTTCGCAGCGCAACGCATTCTGCACTTCTCAGGTTCTCGTCGTGATTTGCCACCTTCTTGTTATCCGATTTCGACAGTGCAGAAGTAAGGGCAACTTCACGCCTGGACTGCCCCAAAAAGAATGGGTGGATTCTATATACCGAAATTGTTGAATTTGAGGTATAGAAAGAGCCAAAAAGACGCGTACGGCTTGGGTTTCTTCTCATTTAAGAACTTTGTGTCCTTCAGTTTCTTCTCTGCGAAGAGGTTACCTTCGAATATCTCAATTGAACTGTCAGAATCCACCGCGTCGTTAAGGTTGCCAAATGCTTTCCGTGGTTGTGAGGTGTGTTCGGAATTGCGTGCCTCTGCGATGGTATTCCTCCGAATGTGTGATTGAAAGGCACCTTGACGAGAGACGATCTTTGTCGCCATTCCGGTAAGTAGCAGCTATCGCAGCTGGGATGCAACCTTGGGTTGAATTTCAATCGGAACGCGTCTCGCGTCTTGTCACGTGATGGGAATATGCGATAATGGCCAAATATAAATCACCTTCGATTCAGAATTTCATTGATTTCATTGATGAGTTTACAGTTTCCAGTGTTCGCTCACCTGAGGCTCTTTGCAGGTGAGTACATTGTACATCGAAATCCTCTGAATTGATATGAAACATAGGACAATTGGCGTTGCAGACGTATTTGTGTCTGGATATCACATGACATCACACATGACAATGGATGACAATTGACATGACTCCGCATCTTATATTTATGTAAAAAATCCTTCAATATATAATTGATCCGGATGACCCTGATGTATGCTAATTTTTGACTCTAATTTTCACTTCCCCCCCGCGTTATCTTCGGTCTCTCACTCCAGAGCACCTTGAAGATTGGTCAAGTTCATTCGACAGGTAAATGATTACTGCAATCGAACGTCGACCAACACTCATCTGTCACTGTTCAGGAGCTTTTGTCCTTTGACTTGGAGTTGCCCATACCAGCACAATGGCGCACTTATCTCACTTATCTGGGACGTCATCGTCCCTTCCTCAAGATTATGCCATTCTATCTCGTTTTGCCGCTCCCCCATCAGAGGAAACGCAGGAGGAGCTTGAGGTTTCTCCTGCCAGGAATGATCAGGAGGAATGTGGTGAAGAAGACGGCTTGCTTGCATCACGGAAGCAGGTTAGGCGCACCAGCTTCCCTTCATCGTATATCCTTCCCCCGCAACCGTCCATGAATATCATTCCCACAGCACAAAATGTGCCTCAGCCGACTGAGAACACACCCCTCCTGGCACCTTTTATGCCCCGCATCCAAGAAGATGTGGACTTTCCTTGCGATGGACAGGAGCCTACCACCGCTCAAATGTACTGGGAAGAACTTCGTATCTTGTGCAAATACGCTTTGCCTGTCTTTGGGTGAGTTCATACTTCAAATTTACTGTCGCCCGAACTAGACCTTCTGTTAGCACGCACGTCTTCGAGCACAGCATGATAATGGCGTCTGTGGTCTCCATAGGCCATATATCAACCGTCGCTCTTGCTGCCGCAACTATTGGGTTCATGACTGCTAACGTCACTGGTTTGAGCATTATACATGGGCTTGTTTCATCTTTAGACACAATGCTTCCCGGGGCTTGGACTTCCGATCAGCCGCAACTCGTTGGACTATGGACGCAGCGCATGGGTGAGAATCATTTACTTCTTATTTAATGATAGCTACTTACTATCTATCATCAATAGCGGTCGTAGTGGCTGTTACCCTCATAGTACGTCCTCAAATCTTGTAGAACGTGTTTTTCGCTGAAACGCGGGCTATTAGCCTATGTTTGCTATTTGGTTCAATGCGGAGCCTATCCTGCTTTTATTGAGGCAAGATCCGGAGGTTGCGCGGCTCGCTGGTATTTACTTGAAATGGGCCTCATTAGGTCTACCGGCCTATGCATTCAATACTATTTCCCGGTGAGCTTGGCTTTCCAACCTACAGGTTACTGTTCTGATTGGAATCGTCAGCCGATATTTCCAATCCCAAGGTTTGTAAGTCTGTTCTGACCTGCGGTTCGGTGCTCACATTCGACACCCACCAAGGTCTCTTCGATGCGCCAACTCGCATCATCGTGGCAGTAGCACCTATCAACGTGCTTTTGAATTATCTGCTGGGTGGGTTCCGACGCTCGGGTTTGATTACTCCACTCATGTGTCACTGCAGTATGGGGTCCAGAACCAATCAGGTTGGGTTTCATCGGCGCCCCGATCGCGACATCGGTTTCCTATAATCTTGTTTCAATAGTCTCTGTTGTTTACGGTGTTTTCTTTGTTGAGAAGACCGCTTGGCATCCGATTTCAAGGCGGTCTTTTACCTCGTTGGGTCTTCTTGTCCAGCTTGGATTAGGCGGCGTTGGTGAGTAGCTGAACAATATCGCACGTCCCTAAGCTCATCCGTTGTTAGGTCAAGTCGCTTCAGAGTGGTGGTCATGGGAGCTGGTTGGGCGTACGTACATTTCACCGTTGTTCGTTGTCTGGAGGCAACACGCTGAATTGAATTTCAATTTCGCAGTTGCTGCTAGTTTGTAAGTGTTCCACCCTAGCATCATCAAATCAATTGACGCTCCGTATATAGCCTTGGGCCTACGGCGTTGGCAACTCAATCAGTTCTTTTGTCGACATGTTCATCCACTTTCCAAGCCCCATTTTCTTTGGGTGTTGCGACCTCCGTCCGGTTCGTTTTTACTCTGTGGGTGGCAATACGTGTCTAACTGAAAACTAAGTATCGGAAATCTTCTTGGAGAAAAGAATGCAAGGCGTGCTGGAGTTTCTGCGAATGCAGCTATCATTCTCTCCGCTGCAATAGCGGCATTCTTTAGGTTTGTTTTGCCTCATTTATGTTTGACGCTGTTTTTTTGAGACGTTGGCCCTAGTGCCGTTTTGTTGATTTTCCGCAAGTCATGGGGTTATTTATTCAATAACGATATCGGTATGTCCGAATACTACATAGCGGAATCCACATTTCTCACGTGGGGTTAACATTGACACAGAGGTCGTGACACTTGTGGCATCTATCCTCCCGTTATTGGCGTTGTTCCAAGTACCCGACTTTGCATGTGCTATTACAGCCGGAATACTGAGAGCTAGGGGCAAACAGGTATGTGCTCTATCATGCTCCGGCCATCATGATCTAACTGACAAATCCTTATCAGTTCACGGGAGCTCTAATCAATCTTAGGTAAATTGTGTCCAGTCCCACTCATTTGGTTCGATGTCTACTTATGCATTCTTCAGCGCGTACTACATCATAGGGATTCCGTTTGGGTTGTGGCTCGCCTTCAAGCAGGACCTGCAGCTCGCAGGACTTTGGTGTGGTCTTACCGCTGCTCTGGTTTACGCATCAACTCTTGGCATCTGGCTCTGCCTCAGAACAGATTGGAAGAGGGAGGTTGAGAAAGTAGTTGAGCGCCTAGCTGTTGACAAGCTCCGTGATGAACATGCGGACTGTGAACATTTGGCGCAATGATGGACGAGCTAGCTGATGATGGCTAGTGCGGCTCGGTTTGGTTTATTCATGTCTTTAACGATAATCATGAGGCTTACTTGGACTAAATCATCCCCTTGTGGGAAATTCATTATCAGACTGTGCCTCGTCTGCAGGCTGCATTTGCGAGCACATGGCTTCTCTGCAGACTTCTTTCCCTTGACGTGACTTCCTGTGACTGCTTCTTTCGAAGCCTTGTCAGAATGTGAACTTGGGTGTTGAGCGGTTCAATGGAGGCGCATCACAGCCCGAGTCGGGCTGGGCAGACTAGGCCTCGGTGACCTGACGTTCTGATTGACGGGGGCAACGTCATTCACGCTCTTTCTCATGAAATGTCAATCAAATGAAATTAGGTATCTCGAGGAAGCACATCCAAAACTAAAGGTGACGTTGAACAAGCGTCAACGGGCTGGACCTACCGCATGTCTCAGTAGGTCTCGTTAGACCGAGCGACCCATGCTCAAAAACCTATGTCCAATAAGGACAATCCCGCATACTAACTACACGTCCTTGATCGTTCCACCTTCTGCAACTTAACTCTGCTTCCTTCCCCGATCGGTTCCTGTCTCGCAGCTCCTACATTCACTGCCCCCAGGATTCACTGGCACTCTGGCATTTCTCACCCACTCTCATACACGCGTTCTTTATAGCCGAAGCTGACGGCTGCTGTCGTGCAACGCTACGTTTCTGCTCTCCTTCTAGCGTAAAAATTCTGCATTCTCACCAGTTGTCGTACGCGCGTGTTCTTTGTAGCGGAAGATGGCGGCTGCTGTCTTGCAACGCTACATTTTTGCACTCCTTCCTTCGTAAAATCCCGTCACCAATTGCTTCTCAGGTCCGTTCACGGACCGCGGTGAGTACACGGCTTGAGATCCTTCGACCATCACATATATGTATCTTATCAATTGGTCAGGTAAAGTCTTCGTCTGCCGCCCAACCAAGAACTATCACACGATGGGCGATAATATATATATGTATTATGGAGGTTTTTTTTTTTATTCTAATCTATTCTAATCGATATCTGTTCGGTGACGTTCACAGCAAAAAGACTGGCAATTGCTTGAGCATTCCCACTGATGGATTCCAGGTGCGTCTCGTCAAAAACATGACATCGGAAGGGACACTGATGCTTCTTATGTCCACGATCCAAGGGCACGCAGCCTCGATCGGCTTCAAAAAATCTCGTTATAATGCGGCGGACTACAATACACACATTATAATGAAAAGCTCCGTGAAGCACACCCACAATGTTCCCCCTTGGCTTGGTGCGGAGATAGCCGCGCTAACTTTTCTTCGGGGCTTCTGATCGCATCAGGTAACTTGTACTGGAAACCGGTCACCGCAAGAGCGGTATTCAATCGATTCGGGATACTCAGGGATACTCGCGTCCTCACGGTGTATAGCATGAGTGAGTCGCTGTTCATTTCTCCTTTCGTTCATGAATGCCATTGAAACCTTCGGTCCGTCGGCCGATTTTGACGCAGCAGTGAGGGGACAATATGAGAAAAACGTCCTTCAAGTTGTTGGTGATGTCCCTTGAACGAATCTGGGTGATCTCTTTATTGGGAATCGAGCTTTAAAATCCATAGGGAGGGACATCATAGTTAGAAATGACACTGCGGCCTGCTGGGAAATGTAGGTTGTTGGATATCGTGTCTGAATGTATGTGCCACCCGATGGATACAGTATCTGTCTATGATCATACAAGCCTATTGATTATACTTGGTGTGGTACATTTGAGGAGAGATTGCTTTCGATACAGTGTCTGGCAGAAGTCTATGATAGAAAAGGGATGAAAAACATCAAAGCTTTGAAACGGTGGGTTGCATTTTGTTGAGATATGCAGAGGCAACTACACTGCCTGTTTTCTTGTTAATGACCTGAGTAGGGCAAGTAATTAATCAATTGTCAATCGATCGACCAAATAAACAAACCTCGCATCGAGCGCTCATAATTCGGCCGCCCATAGCGATTGAGGTACTGATGATACGCAAACACGATCCACTAGTGATAAGAGTGAGTGGATAGCGATGGGAATTAGTCACACCGACATACACTGGTGCAGGGGAGTGGAACATGATGTTCATCGACTGAGTGACTCCCACTCCATTGATGTTTTGTATGAGTCCCAGAGCGACTAACGGAGTGCTACAGCAGCTATAGCAAATTGTCAGAACATCCCGAAGAGCGTCAACCATGTCATACTGACTTGTCAATGAGAAACGCCAGGCAACCTCCATGAAGCATTCCCGCGCCATTCAACATGTCTAAGCGACTCGTGAGCTCCTTAAATCTGGCTGATCCACTATGGACGTACTTTTTGAGACAACGATTTCTGATATAGTGGTTGCCTCCATACGACCTTGCTTTTCGTGGCTTTCATGGGCACTGATGTCGACGAACTTGACTGCTTTGGCAACATGATGACCAAAACAGTGCTCGTCACCAGCGCCGTACGCAATAAATGTGTTGAGAATTAGTTGCTTGACGTAGGGAGATACATTGCCCTGTATCTGGGACGCATCTCCACAGTTGGCCAAGCTCTTGGGATCTACCCATGCCTTGCGCGGTGGCGAGTACGAGGATGTGGTGCCGTAGATGATGCTCTCGGAAGAGGATGAAGAAGAAGCGGAAGTGGTGTATGACTCATAAGCAGGAGAGGCTGCGCTGGCGTAAACGGGAGATGAGCTAGTAGTAGAAGGCATGATTCAGAGGCTCGGTTAGTTGTATGGATTGGCATACCTGAAAGGAGGACCCGATATTTATCGAATGAGCGTTGACCCAGATCAAGACTTTCGCTCGGCTATATTTAAATTTGTTTCCTGGCGTAATGAGAAGGTGTGGTCTGAGCAAACTTCTTGATGCGGCTTTGGTTGTCTCTCTCTCAGATCTCCGCACCAGGTTGAGTAACACGTCCATATATGGAAGGTCTCGTGATCAACGTGAGTTCACCCAGGTTTGTCACACCGTCACACGCCCTGGCTTAGTGCAACCAGGGATGCAATGGGTCCCTGTGAATCCGATAGTCAGGCCAACATCTTACGGTACGTACTGATAGATAGGGTGCACGAATATTGAGGGCAACATTTATTATCGTAAATATAAGGGTAATGGAAATGCGAGCCTACATTCTACGAGACACCGTTACGGGATGCTACGTGGATTACAGTTCCTAATTCTGGGGGATCCACCATGACCAGACGAATTCCCAAGTTGAAGACGGCCACGTTGAGGTGACGAGCTCTGTGAGACCGGCGGAACGTATTGAACTGGAAAGAACGTGTGAATCACTTGCTTGACTCCTGGACACTTTTTTCTGACATTCACCAAGATCCGCGTGGATCTAGTCATGCAATCGATGGATGGACAAATTTTAGGGAGTCTGCATACTAAACGGGTCCTGCAGATACGACGATCTGATCCTCCTCATTCACACAGCCGGAGACCCTACCAGACCTTCTGTCAAGGGGAACCCGGTGTCCTACGCTCAGTCACTACTGTCACCCTCACGTCAACCTCTCCCAAGCCAATGGTTCACTACTTCCTTTCATCAGCGGAATCGCAACAGGGGTGTTCCTTTCGCGCTTCGGTTGCCATTGGCCTGCGAACCTGAAGTTGTCTCAGAAGGAAATGCAATCTCTGCTAGTCCTTCCAAGTACAGTAAAATTTCAGCAAAAAGATGCCTGCAGTGCAAAGTACGGCGTCAACAATCGGATTCTAGCACATAGCTGAAAGCGATGCCAGTGCGAAAACGTAAGGTAGATAACTGGCAGATAGTGAACCCGACAAACGTGGTATGGCACGACTTCTAGATAAGCTATGCATAGAATGCAGCACAGCTACTCTTCAAACTTCAAGCTTTAGGTTCAATATTCAGACTGATGGGTTCTTGTGCTGGAGATCCCCTTGTTCTCCAAGCAGATTAGCAGATAACCTAATCTACCGCGGGCTGCAGCACATTCGCGTAGTACTATCTTTATTGATGTGGAAAACGTGGTTTCTTGTTGGAGATTGACTAGAGCTGTAATCAGAACTTGCTTGAAGAGCGGTCATGGGTACTACTTACGCATCGTTAAGGCGTCAGCGCTCAGCGACGAATTCAAATCTAATGGTTGGACCAGGAAAGCCACCACGCTCGATGTGACATTCATCAAATAAGCATATTGTACCACAGTTTGACCAATATCTCACGACTGGATGGTCCTGCCATCAGAAAAGCTCGAGTTACATTCAAACGCACAAATGACATTGATTATTTTCCATCTCACAGGCTCGGAGATGAGCTCGGAAAGTATGATGGGCAACAGAGGGGAACCGACGAAACATGGAGGACGAAAATAATCTGATCGAAAGGCGTATGAGGGCGTTCAGAGGCATCCCCGGGCCCCTCGGCGGGCTACCACCCACGAAGAACCGCAGGAAAATTCGGAATACGGGTCCGGCTTCGCTTGCGTAGGCGGGGCAGAGTGAATTTGGACCCTTGAGCACAAGGTAACTCACGAATGATTGACGCTGCCCACAACTATTGATTCGTTCGCGTGGCTTGTAATGATTTTGCCGGAAAATGATGACTGATTGAGGAAAATAAAATGCGGCACTGGGGATAAAGGTAAGACCGAGCGGCCGGCGAATTATAACGTCGTATCAGTTTTCTAGAGAAAAAAAGGGTGGCATACCAGGGACGTATTGAAACTTCGCGGGGACCTACAGTAAGTGCATAAGAAGAAGGAGAAGCCCTGTGAGCCCTGTGTTTTTTTTCGATTCGGACGATGTGCTCGGATCCAGCCCCCATGCGAAGATCGGTGAACCGGTAGAGCGCAATAACGTTTTTCAGCGATCTAGAGGGCCCGCATGCCCGCTCACCAGTAAAGGTTTGCTAGACAAAAAGGAGGTTCAGGTTGGACGGATTTGAAGGTATGTAGTGGTGAACCGGTTAAGACAACCATTAATTCTAGCATTTTCAATGCTAAGGGAGTTGGCTAACAAATTAGGCAAAAATTGATGGGGTGACGCGCGTCCTGTCCTCCAAGTAGTACGCGTCGTTAAGCTTCACCCAAACCACCACAAGTACAACATGGAAACGTCGTTTGCATTAACTGGCAAGGGCTACGTGATCGTAGCCGCTGACACTACTGCTGCTCGATCCATTGTCAAGATGCAGATTGACCAAGACAAAATCAAGGAGCTCAGTCCTCATCTTCTCATGGCGTACTCGGGTGAACCAGGTCAGCACAAACCTAACATGTCTATTTCATTATTTCTGACAATACATGCACCTGAAACAGGCGATACCGTCCAGTTTGCTGAATTCGTCGAGCGCAACATTCGTCTGTACCAAATCCGTAATCTGTATCCTCTTCGCCCAGCCGCGGCCGCATCCTGGATCCGCCGTTCACTAGCAGAATCTCTGAGATCACGAAACCCGTACTCAGTCAACTTGCTACTAGGCGGATATGACACGTCCTCGCACACACCGAACTTGTATTGGATTGATTACCTGGGAACAGTAGTGGAAGTGCCATTTGCTGCGCATGGGTATGGTGCTTACTTCGCTCTGAGTTTGCTTGACCGGTACGTTATTGTTCTTTACCGTGATTCTGCATTTCAGTTCTATCGGCTCCTTCTTTCTTGCTGTTTTGATATATGCTGACCGTTCTTGCTCAGTTATCACGATCCGGAAGCATCCCTAGAAGAGGGCCTTGCCGCCCTAAAACGTTGCATCGACGAGGTGTCGAAGCGTCTAGTGGTTGACCCAGGTAAATACAAGGTCAAAGTAGTTGACAAAGATGGTATTCGAGAAGTCGAGATATGATGTCCGGGCAATGTGTACTGAAATGTATCACCGCCTTCTACTCCCGTTCTGTGTATATCTCTATTTCTACCTCTACATCGATGCGCTCAAACCAGAAAGATACTGCCCTCCACCCGATCCCCCCCAATGATGCGCTCCGTCTTCATCTCGCATGTAAGTAGCTTCCGAATGCGTGAAAGCACACCTTCAGACTGTACCACATCCTGAGGAAACATAATGATTTCGGCTGCCTTCTCGATATCAGATCTTCGAATTCTGGAACCCCAAATACTATCACAGTAGGCATCCACGAGCCTCACCCTCTCCAGGCTCGCCATATCATTGACACAGAAAATTGCCGCAACAGACCCTGGACTCAGGAATATCGCCTGACCCACGTAGAGAGTGCGAAGACCGGGAATCTCTGGAAGTAATGGTGTCACCGAGTCGTCCGAGTCAACGCCCGGAAGTTCTGAGGAGAAGGTGATGTTGGTGACTGTGATATCTTGAATGTTTGACCAGATGCCAAATATTCTACAAAGACGGCTTGCTACGGGCGCGATAATCTTGAGTGTTCCCGTCAGACTTCTATACCCAAGACTTTTGGAGTACACGTACTGCAGTGGAGAAGTGGTGCTCTGGGTCAGGTCCGGTCCACTGAAAGACTCGGGGACTGCAGAATACAAATTTGGTAGCAACATTGATCAGGGCCATGACACCTCTGGGAATACATCCAATATTATCTACTCACTTGACAACAGACAGTGCCTCCTCGAACACATGGTGGCTGGCATCCTGTGAGTATGAATGGAGTCTCAGACAAAGGATCTCCAATGGGATCTGCTTCTGCTCTACCCCCGGTGTCTCAGTACGATCGCGACACCTGCACATCGCCTCCCGGAGATACTGCCAGACATCTGATGGTCTCGCATACTTGCCTGTCAGGTCGACTGTCACCGAGCGCGGCACCACACCCGCGTTCTCACTCGTCTGTGCAAAAAGCCTTAGCTGCTCTGAAGAGCGAAAGCACAGGTTCCTATAAAGCCATTCCACGCCGGTGTTGCGGAACTGGTGGTTGACGCACAGGATATTGCTGGGGACGGATTCACCGGAGAGTGTGTATGCGATTATGGGGAGTAAGATCTCAGGAGGCAGATCATCAAGAGTCGCATGCATTATGGCTTTCAGAGGGCAGGTTCAGGCTGAATGAAACGAACGAATGGTAAATGAGCGCCGGGCGTGAGTCTATCTGATGGCCACGGTGGGAGTTGTTAGTCACAAAGAACGGCATTTGGGATTTGATTCGTAGCCTTTGAAAAGGCAAAACCTTACGCGCCTCGCGAAATCAGAGCAAGCAAACCACTGCTTTCAAAACGGGTAAATTAGGCAGAATAGTTCATTCGGAATGATTCCGAGAAATTAGCGAGCAGCTTGAACTTATGACCGCACATCATTGTCCATAGGCTTTTATTTCATAAACTTAGAGCCTAACTACCAGTTGCACCTGCGGGCCCCAGTGCGTCAGATTTGGTAATCTGGTAAAAAGTGTGAAGATACCATTCTTCTGGTGTATTCTGATGAGAAGAAGAAATTGAGCAATCAATCGCTATCCACCTCGATCTACAAATCACGGAATCAGTCGAGTTGAGTCTGAACAATACTACCGCAATAATACATACCACATTGGCCATTTTCCCCTTTGCCCGTGTGGCCGCGGCTCGTGTAGAGGTCCGCCCTGACGGCGCAAAACTCAATGTGTTCTGTGCAGACGACGATGCCTTCCCTTTCGTCGTAGCTGTCTTCTTCGCAGGAGCTTTCTTTGCTTGTTGGCTAGAGTTAAGTAGGTTTAGTGTAAGTATACTATTGTAGGGAGATGGCCGGAACCCACCTCAATACCGCAGCACGATTTGTCTTCTTCATAACTTTCGGTGGTGCCTCATCTTCCTCCTCATCGTCATCTTCGTCTAATTCTACAGCTTCCTCAGATTCACTCTGCGTTAATTCTAGTCAGCACTCCGTGTACTATATCACAGTTTGTCAACTCACAACAACCTTCTTTCCCCTCCCTTTCTTTGCCGGCGCAGCCTTTTTCGCAGGTGCAGCTTTCTTCTTTTTCGGCGGGGGCGCAGGTTCTTCAAAGTCTGACCCGTCCTCTTCCCCGCCATCAACGTCCATGAGCATTGAGTCGGCGTCGGAGTCGGCTGGGGCGGAGGCTTTTCCTTTGCCCTATATAGTGGGGTAAGGTGCGATTTCATGGGATGGGTGGGGCCAACGTCGAACGCACCTTTCCCTTGCCTGTCCTCCCCATCTTTGCTTTTTCCACGTATTCCTGGTTGTGCTGCTCCTTGAGTTTGACGAGCTACACGAAACGGCTTGGATTCAGTAAAAAGTTAGAAGGAAAGCGTAGGAACATACAACGTCATCTAGCTCCTCCTCGTCTACCTCCCCATTCTCCTGTACACCTTTCATGAGCGCGCGCAGAGCGCTCGAGACGTGTCTACATGAGCCAACAATATTAGCACAGTGAATTGAAGGAGGACAAGGAGAGTGACGACATTAGAACAACATGCGCGGCATGATTAGGCCTCTATGAGAAAACAAAACCTGAAAACACTCACGTTTGTATAGCCCACCCATCATCTTTTTCCACAAACATTCTAATCGCCTCATTCATCCCTGCCTCACCAAGGACCTGCAGTTCCTGCGCCGCCAAATACTCCTGTACCAATGTTTGCACACGCACTTTCGCCAATTTTTCGCTTGTCGTAAGGTCTGGATCGTCGATGGACAGTTCGGGCTGGTCCGCAGAGGTTGCGGTACGGGAGGCAGTGGAGCGTGCTTTGGATCGGTGGAAAGCGAGCACGTCGCGTGGGTTTGCAATCCGCCCAGTGAATTCTTGTCCGAATCGGATGGGATTGGACATTGCGGGAACGTTAGTGGTGTCGACCTACCAATGATGAATATCAATGTGGGTCCTGCAATTTTTTGTATTGTATGTATAGGATAGATCGACGGACCTTGAGCCGTACAAGCGGCAGCATACGTGGGAGCTCCTCTTCGCCTTCTTCCACCGCGTGTGCGTTGCGCTCGTCCCATAACTGGTTCGCTTGGTCAATGAGAGCATTTACCTGGATCATGCGGTGAGTCCGCAACCTACGCATCAGGCATAAGTGAAAAGGCACCCACCCTTGCTCTTAAAAACTTCCCCACAGCAATTTGGTCGGTCACATCAAACCCCTCCTCTTCGGCCGCCTCCGCGAGAAAAACGTCGCCCAACATAAACGGACGTACAGTACGCAACGGAAGGGGTTTAAGCTCGAATTCTTTGTGATGGATTTGGAGCAAGGCAACGTGTCTTTGTCGCAAAATTCATTGTTTTCGAGTAAGAAAGAGAGATACAGAAGGGAGATGTTGAGTCAAAGGAAATATGGGAGGTCTCTGACACTTACTTCTCCAATCCCTCGCCCTCGCCCAAACTCGTAGCCACACTCGACCCGGGCTGCGTGACATGGTATGGACGACCAGCGACGGGTTCAGGAACAATGCGGCAATCGTGCTCGTGGCCCCAAACGACGAGGTCGATACTGTCGTCAAATAGGCCTTCTGGTACAGCTGGAGTTGGAGGGTGGGGAACACTACCAATGGATGTGGATGATCAATTTGGGGAACGGAAGGACGTAAAAAAGAACCATGCAAGAGTAAAGATACGCGAAGCGATGAAATGAATTAAGTAAGACGTGTGCACAGGGGACAATATTCGCGTACCGATTTTGGTGTACCACAAGCACGTTGAACCAGTCATCCTTGTCCCTAGGCATGTACATCCGCACACGATTGCTGCGGAGTTCGAAGTGCATCCGTGCATCTTTGACATTGCCAACTCCGTAGAGACCAAGGCGAGTTTGACCTTTGCGAAGGAGAACGGGGCGGATAGATATACCTAGGTTCCATTTCAATTACGGAGATAGGTTTACATCGCGCGAATAAGAGAACGAAGGCGAAAAATATCAGCGTCAAATCACCGCGCGCGCAAAATGTAAGCATACCCGAATCACCCTCCGCAGGGTTGGGATTCGACGCGCTGGATAGTGGGAGGTCGAACTTGCCCATATAGTTTATGAGCCCGGATACAGAGAGGACGTCGAGTGCACAAAGAGCACCTTCCTGGTGAATATGAATAAGTGCTCACGCGTGAGAGGCGAGGAAGGGAATTAGCGCAAAGGACACGAGGGGCTGAGAGTAATGGGAGGGAACACGGCTTACAGGCCCAGCACCTTGTGGATCGTCGTGATTGCCGTGAATGCTAAAGACGGGAATGGCAACGTTGAGATTCGGGTCTTCGTAATTGACCGCTGGGAAGCTGAGAGGCGTGATCCTTTGTTCAAGGAAACAAAAAAACTCCAACATACCTGTATCCCTCTGCTCGTCCGTCATTTGGATCGCTAAGGAGTTCAATTTGAACAGGCTTGTCTCCAAGTGTGTACTCCCGGAGAAGGGCCATAACCTGGTATAAGCAGTCGCGTGACGGGCGGTTTTCGTGAAATAGATCACCGCCGAGTAAAATCATATCAACCTGTAGACATTTTGGGAAAAGAGATGAAATTATCAAGGATAACACGGACATCGTGCTTGACAGCAAGCTGAAGAATTTCCTTGAAGGTGTTGATAGAATCTTGTCCACGAATTGGGTCGCGCTCAAGATACCCGATATGATTGTCTGTTGCAACCAAAATCCTCATGGTATCCTCCGGGTCTGAACGCTGTGAGTGGATGAGTGGGCAATGCTAGTAAGAGGGGCGTACAGGCATTGCCGATTGTCGGCGGCGGCGCCTCGTTGTCTGACATGATGTGAAAGACAAAGCCGTTAAAATGGTCGGCGTCGGCGTCAGGAGACTTTCGTATATGTTGTCGACGTGCAAGTAAAGTGCCTCTCAGTTGGCCGCGTTGGACGCGTCGCGTCGCGTGGCTGTCACGCCGTCACGATGCTGGCTACTTAATTTTAGCCCCTGAGCGTTGCTTTTACTATGTAGTACTAGTAGACTCTGATAGGTAGACCTAAAGTCTCATTTTGCAGGCAATAATGGTAAACGTTAAAGCCTTAAGGTTCGGTGTCGTCTACGTCCGGGGATATATAATGTGAACTGTTGTCGCGTTCGTGACTCCCTCCCCCTTCAAGCTCAGCCACCGTCCCAGCCGATGCTCCTGTCCAAGCCCCACAACCAATAATGCAGGTTGGACTGGGCTCTTTGTGGGAGGCCGCTGTTCCTTTTCTCTCCAGGGGGCATTGTCCAGCGCGCCTCTGGGTAAGACAAGAAGTTGCAGGGAGTTAACGACACCGGGTGCAGGTATCGAGCCGACCAGTGAAAATGATCTGAGTTTTTGGTCGAGCTTCCAAAGTCGCACCTCGCCATCCCATGAGCCTTGTAGTTAAATTGAGCGACGTCGCCGTTATAACAACAATAAATAATGGGCTTACCGGAAACAAACATGTCTGAGTAGCGCAGTGATGCAACGGCCGTTATCCAGCGGGGTGTTCGCACGAGCCCTTCGGTTGATGATTGTACTTCATGGAACCCATGGCACAGTGTTTGTGTGTAAACAGGTTTTTTCTTTTGGGTGTTCCAAAGACATATCGAGCTTCGGGCGGTATTCAGTGGTATGAATTCTTATGACGTTGAACAACATACCCAGTATCTCCCCCACTCACAAACGTAGTTTCGTCAATCAATGCGACACACTCAATACTCCCTTCCGCATATTTGCTCTCCTTCATCTTGTCCTTGCCTTTGTTTGATTTCGGACCGTCCACCTTCATCCCATCCACGTGTTCCTCATCCTCGTGGCCCTCAAACGCGCCTCCTTCAAGCAACTCCCGTATTGCACTTTTTCCACCGCCACGAAAGACCAGCTGACTTTCGTCTGCAATTTTCCAGAATCGAATCGTTCGATCTCTTGCTCCAGCTGTAACAGCAGTCTCTCCTCGAAGCGCATCCAGGGAGAGAATGGTATCCTGGTGTCCAAATAGCGTTTCTACGTATCCCATTACTGAGAGATCGAACAACTTGATAGTCCGATCAAACGAGCCAGTATACAATTGTTGTGTGCCTTTCCGGAATGCGACGCTCTAGAGGAGACAAATACAATGTTAGCGTCGTATGTATCATGCAAACAGGACATACATACTGAAACCGAATCCTTATGCCCTCCGAAGCCTTTCACCCATTCATCCTTCTCTACATCCCACACACCCACTCTCCGATCTTTAGATCCACTGGCGAGGTATCGACCGTCACTACTTACGGCGAGTGAGAGGATCTCGTCCGTGTGTCCTTGAATATCTTGAGGGAGCGCCTTCTCTTTGCCTTTGGCAACGCGCTGTTTATAAAACGTCGCAATCTTTTTCCCGGACTGCAGACACCACTTATTTATGGTCCCCTCCTTCCCTGACGTGTATAAATACTGGGCATCTTCCGACGCGACTGCAGAAGTAACAGAGAAACGGTGACCCCTGCATCGTAGGGATGATGTCGACGTGAAATCGTACTGTAAAAACTATGTCAACCAGACTATCACCGCAGATTAAAAGATACCAACCAAGTCTGCCACAAAGAGGTGAACTTTGCCAGAGTGTTCCAGGACGTCTTGTCGCAGTCGTTCTGATATTAGTTCTCTGTCGATCTCAGCAGCATCGAATTCTCCATCGGCTGATTCCCATAACATTGAGCAAACTCAGAACACAAATTCAGCCGAACTGTACTTGCCTAGGCCATCCTTCACACTTTCCAGGTAGAGTTTCGCCAACCGTAATCGTTTTTCCGCAGGGGTTTCCTGTTCATCTTCATCACCACTGGTCTCGGGCTCGACGTCCGCGCGCAATTCAATGTCATCTATGCCACCATCCTCCGAGTCTGTCCTATCCGAGTTCAATTCTTCATCCGCGGCTCTCCTCACCCCTCTCGTGCTTGAATTAATAAGTTTTGAGTCCTGAGAGCTAGATTTGCCCTTGCGGAGGATTTTCTTTGCGCCCCTAGCTCCCTCAGCCGTGCTGACAGACCGCTTCCTCTTCCTGTTTTTTGTTGACGAGAAGAAGGAGTCTGGCATGATCTTGTCTTGTAGATTGAGCTCATACCGATACTTGGCCAAAAAAATCTGGAGGCGGAATATGCCGAGTCACGTGCCGCTGAATGTCTGGTACCATATATGGGTCTGCAAGCCACAAACTCTCACTGGTACAGAAAAAGAAAGTTCAGGCCGAGCAATCCGATGATCAAGGCATCCTCAGGCTTCCTATCGTCCTTTCATTCTCAGTCACACCCTTGGATAAAAACCACCATGCGATCTCTCACTGTTGACTCTCTCAATCCCGCCGTTCGCAACGTGCAGTATGCCGTGCGCGGCGAGCTGGCAATCAAAGCAGAGGATTATCGCGTTTTGCTCAAGGAGAAGGGTCAGGACAGCGGTCTGCCATTTGATCGAGTTATCTCTTCGAACATTGGAAATCCCCAACAGAAGGGGCTCGACCAACCCCCCATTACCTTTAATCGGCAGGTTAGCTTCATTTTATGTGTTCCTCCTCTCAAAGATGCAGAGGGGCCGGAAGCAAATCTCACTGTCGTAACAGGTAGCTGCACTCATGGAGTGGCCACAGTTGAGCCAACTTGCACCCAATGCGTTTCCGCAGGACGTCATTGCCCGTGCGAAGGAGCTACATGAGGAAATTGGTTCCATCGGCGCATACTCACACTCCCAGGGCGTCCCTCTCATTCGTCAGAATGTCGCAAAATTTATTCAGGGTGAGTAGCTAGTCTTAGTGCCACTGGGTCTGACTGCAACGTTCAATGCGCTATGTTCCGAGTTGACCCGTCCAACCGAGATCTGTTAATTTCTCGAGGAAGTCACAGCTCGTATTGGTTTGGATTAGTGCATATATTCTACGTACTTGCAACACGGCGTAGCGCCAGTCTCATGTGTCTTTGGGTTGGGATACTCTTCACGTAACTGACACGTAATCACAGAACGCGATGGCCATCCATCCTCACCAGACAACATCTTCTTGACGGGCGGCGCTTCTGCGGGGGTTTCGCTTCTGATTTCAATGCTTATCTCGGAACCCCACAAATCTGGTGTCCTCATCCCTATCCCGCAGTACCCATTATACACAGCAACCCTGGCACAATTTTCGGGCGTGGCGGTTCCGTACCATCTTGATGAGGCACATGGCTGGTCGACATCAATTGAGGAAATCAAGGCTGCTATTAAAAAGGCAAAGGAAGATGGCGTGGACCCCAAGGCACTTGTTATCATCAACCCCGGAAATCCGACGGGTGCGTTGTTGCAGGAAGAGACGCAGAGGGAGGTGGCGAATTTGTGCGCAGAGCATGGACTCGTGCTCCTCGCGGACGAAGTCTATCAGAGCAACCTGCACCGTGCGGCCGAATTCCCATTTACGTCATTCAAGAAAGTTGTCTGCGACATGGGCTCGCCAGTCCCATTGGTATCCTTTCATAGCATCAGCAAGGGTGTAACAGGGGAGTGTGGGCGGCGTGGTGGTTACTTCGAGTGCCATAACATCTCGAATGATGTCCGCGCGATGATGTACAAAATGGTGAGCGTTGGGCTGTGCCCTCCGCTGCAGGGGCAAATTGGTGTGGACTGCCTTGTGCGACCCCCCAAGGAAGGCGGTGAAAGCTACCCTCTGTGGAAAGAGGAGACGACGCGAATTCACAAGGTACTCGCGCAGCGCACCAAGCTCATGGCAGACCGCCTAAACAGCCTACCTGGCGTCTCATGCGTTGATTCCCCGGGGGCATTATACCTTTATCCAAAGATCACACTCCCAGAAAAAGCGATCGCTGCCGCGGGGGCTGCCGGCAAGGAGCCAGATGCATTCTATGCACTCGCGCTTCTAGATGCAACAGGCATTTGCGTCGTACCAGGCAGCGGATTTGGGCAGAAGGAAGGAGAGTACCATTACCGTCTTACCTGCCTGTGTCCTGGCGTAGACGAGTATGTTGGGAAGTTAGAGAAGTTCCACCGCGAATTTTGTGCGAAGTACCAGTGATCTCTCGTGTTATTAACCCAAGGCTGTAATGTTCGTTAGACTAGATGTCGCTGCTGACTTTGTGCCTTGCTGTGTCGTACGTAGTACTGCTACCTGCTTTCATGTTGGATATCGATAGACCTATTCATGTGCATCATTTTATGGCCTGGTTGGCACGCGACCCCAATATCAACCTAAGCTACAAGCTTGCTACATCAAGCACGTTAACGTTACTCGGTTGGATTTTCTGAACTATTGCCAAAATTAGGGGTGCCACCTTTGCGAGCGGAAAGTTTTGCGGTCAGGTTGAATCTTGATGTCAGTGGTTCCAATTCCACTCCCATGTTCCACCGCCCACCGTATTCGCATAGCATCCATCATCTCTCCTCTCAAGCGTGTTCGTCCAAGAATTCCATTCTATAAACTCTCTGCTCACCGTGTTCCGACACTCTGGTCGCTATACCGGGGTTTGCTCAGACATGCACCAGGAGAAAACGTGAGCAATCTGCTTTTTTACCCTGTGTTGTTTAACATCGTGCACAGATCCGGTTTCGCGTGCGCCTGATGTTCAGGAAGAACCAGCACGTTGTGAAGGCACATTCTGCGAAAGAGCGACTCGTGATGGGATACAAGGTATTACACTTCTCTTAAGCGTGATGACAGGCCTGATGCAAAGGATACACAGTGGTTAGAAACCTTCAAGCGCGCGGAGCAAGGTGATATCAAACTTCAGAGCGTTCTCAGCAGGTATGATAGAATGATTGCCACCAAGCGCGAGAAGACCGCTTGGAAAAGGCGCATACGAGAAGCATTCGTACGTATCTTGGTGTCTCTTCGTCGTTGTATACTCACAACTCAATCAGAACTGGGAAGCCAAGCTCCGCAATCGTCCTATTTTCAAAGGCTCTTTCATCCGTCCCTCGTTTGACAACAAGCTTCTTCCTCGTCTAATACCCCAGCCTGCCCACATAACTGGAATGATTGTGCGTCGGCGTATCGCACGCGACCGTCGATGGCAGCAACGAGAAACATTGAAGAGCTGGGCACATGACTTACGGTACGAGAGTCTCTTTGAGTACGCGCTGCTCAAGAGTGCACGAGGCGAGACTGTGAGAGTGGCTCGGCAGATGAGGGGCAGGATGTTGTCGGATCATGCCAACCGATGTGCGGGAGAGGTTGAACGACTGCTTCATGAGGAGCACATGTCGTGGACCCCAGTTTACACGGGAGGGGCAAAATATAATTGGGGTGAGTTGTGTATTTGTCCGGACATTTGGCAACGCTAACAACATATTGCGAGTTAGATGAACCCTTCGTCAAGCGCCTGGCTGAACTGTATGAATGCACGAAGCGTGACATATCACGGCTTCGTGCTGCACCGCCCGCTGGACTCATATTGCAAAGCAAACAAGCACGCCGAGAAAAGGTGGCAAACAAAACAATTCAGAGACAGCGCGAACGTTCTGGTGAAGTTACTGCTTACACCATTAAACGCCGGCGGGGCGCACCTCCTGCACATATCCGAGAGCTCATGACCCCAAAGCAACTTCTAGTGGACAGGGCGATAAGGGAAGTAAGTGAGGGTGGGTGGTCGGGCACAGTTAAGGCACACATGGGCGTGCATATGCACACGCCCGAAAAATGGAAGGCCGAGGGCGGGTGGGAAGATGAAGAAATGAAAAAACGTCTGGATGATATGGAGAGGGAGATTCGAGCGGAGAATGAGAGACGAAGAAAAAACAGCAAGTTGGAAGCTGTCCCTCTTTCTGAGTAGTCAAGAACTTGCAAATATGTATGGCGGAGTGGCAGAGGCTTAATAGAGAGAGAACGACTAATTTCATTCGACTAAGGTCTGCCTAGGGGAGACTATAGCAGAGGTAAATTGTACAGCCCAATGGCTTTACTTCTCCTGGACTTCCCACTTTGTTCCACAAAAATATATCAGCCCTGACTCTCCTCACCGTGTGCATTGCTCTTGTGCTTCGGTGTAAAGAACCACGTCTCGGGCGCAGGACCGAGGAACATCTCCGAGATTTTGACCCAATCCTGGCTATTCGGACTTGCAAGGAGTGTTTCTACTCGTTATAAAGTCATCAGTTTTCAGTCCCCACAAGGCCGACGAAGCACATGCCTAGTTCATCTCTTCCTTTGAATGCTGGAGCTCGATCGTTTATCTTGGCTGGGAGTCGTTCCAGTAATCCGATAGGGACGTAACGGTATTGGAATGAAAGTGCTTCACAGAGGAATCGGCGCGTCGTATTCACACCTGTTGTGTCTGTACCAAAGTGACTGACGATGCGCACTTAATCAGTTATTCTCGTCGAGTTGAACACATGACAAACTTCAATCCAAATTCAGCGAACTGTTCATAGAGTATGAGCCAGGATAGATATGCGAGTAAGGGAAAGGAAGGCTACCTTGCCAATCAACTGCAATCGCTCCCTCGAGCTGATATCCCATTCTCGGTGCTCCTTCACTTCCGTGAAAATCCACGGTTTGATGAGTGCTCCCCGTCCGATCATGACTCCGTCCACGCCAGTGGACGAGACATTGGTCCAGTAATCGTGCGATGAGAAACAATCACCACCGCCAAAAATCGGGACCGGAGATACTGGGTGAGTGTATCGTAGGTGTTGCGTCAGAGCCGACAGGCAACCCGTCAGAACGGTTGAAGCAGGTCATGTGGATAGAACTTACGACCCATGTCTGCCTCCCGAGCACGCACGGCGTCAACGCATTGTTTTATGTACTCCCAATCAGCCAATTTCGTGTACCGTTGCTGGCGCGTACGGCCATGAAGCTATTTTCTGTCGCATGAGCCGATAAAGTATCAAGAGAAATTGATAGCGACGCACTGTGATACAACCAACCCCCCACTCAGTGGCAGCGCGAAGCATGATCTTATGTGCATTATTACGACCGTCCTTGACACCCGTCCGTAGTTTGATTGTAACCGGAATTTCGCCCAACGCCCTGGACATCCCAATGACAATTTTGCCAAGTTTTGCTGGTGCATCCAGCACTACGAATCCAACTAAGCTTGTTACCTGGGAGACGCTGTGCTAGATCACTCACAAGCGCTTCCGCTTCCGCTTTTGAAGACAAGATCGATCGGACATCCACAGTTCACATCGACGAAGTCTATGCCTCCTGCATCACCGAATTCGCGCCCGAGGATTTCGGCAGTTGGGACCAATGTGCTGGGCTTATTTCCTGCGAGCTGAATTCCGAAGATGCTCTCCGATGGATGCCGCCGAACAAGGGAGAATTCAGACGCAGAAGCGGTGAGAAATGAGGTCGCAAGGCCCACTGGATGAGGATTGCGATTTTAGTGCACAAAGTTGAATGGTGAGGGAGATGATGTGAATGATAGGGAAATTGACATTTAGTAAAAACGCACTTTCACCACACGTTATGTCCGCTCCGAGGGTACCACATAGACGTCTGAATGGCTAAAATACTTGGTTAACTGATTCACCAGTCGTGCAGTGATATTCATACCAAGTTGCCGACCGTTGTTAACGGCGCAAGATCTGACCACAAGTGTCCGGTGAATTTAATTTCAATCTATTGGGCAGAGAGAATGTCATACATGATTTACCACTCCAATTCAGCCTTCGTTTCTCTTGTACGCGATACAGAACATCGGGAGTATCAGTCTGAGCATTGGGATCAGAATTTCCAGTGCGCTTTTCAACGAGAGCTGATGGATTAAGTGGAGGAACATTCATGGCCACGTCTTCTTCCGGTCCATTGGGGTCTTCTTTAGCAGCTTCCAGTCCCTTGAGGTATGCGTCGGTTATTGGCCTAGGGTACTGCAATGCATGCGTCAAGTTCTGATGCTAGCGGGAAATACTTGCGCCCATGGCTAACCTTCTTGGATCTAAGTAGTTTCAAGGTGTCTGCACTAACAAAATTGAGTTCCGTGGTGCTCAGCGCTGTCTGAGCCCTCTTCTCCTCATCTTCGATGAGCGTGATTACCCCACTGGTATCGCGCTCAGTGTGAGCTCCGAGAAATCGACACTTGAGTCCTAGACGACAGAATCCAGATTCTGCAAAGGAGGGACACGATGCGTGTTGGTCGAGCGAAGAAAGACTATTGTCAGCCGTAGAATTATCTTCCTCCGTGCCCATGATAAAAGGAGGAACATCTGATATCGTCGTGATCGAAGGGAAACGAATATCTCTTGGTTTTGCTGCCAGATATGCGTCGACGTCATGCGTGAAGCGACATCTAAATATACAGCATAAGAGCCATCAAGAGAGGTGGCAGAATAAAAACACGCACTCATCTCCATGCTCGCATATTTTCCCATTGGCTACTCTCCAGCATAGCTCCAGTTGATCATGTACCTTGCCAAACTTGCGGCCCTTATTGGCACCACGCTTTTCTTTCTTTTGCGCCTTGGTCCACTTTTTGCGGCCACCCGTGCCCCTTGCGTCAGTATCTACCTCGTCCCCACGTGGTGCTCTGGAGTGAGATGTTGAACCTTCTGCTGCATCATCATCAACCGGAGGAAGGGCGGCGGGGGATAACAGAAATCTACAGACGGTGAACCATTTCAAAGGCAGTGGGAAGCCCGAAAAACGTACTGCTGTTTTACGGGGGCGGTTCCCGGCGGGAGAGACATGCTACTCGTCTTGCAATCTTAGAAGTACTACCTTCCAGGCTGTCGTTGGCTCGTTGCGTAGTAAAGAAATAAGTATACATAGCGTCTAAAATGACTTATTTTTCCCAACAACAAAATCTTATCGCACCGCCACAGTGTAGTCCAAACGAAGGTGAGAAAATAGCGTCCAGCGAAGTTATCACCAATTCATGCAGCTGTGCAGCCCGGACCATTATTTGAATGTGTGACATATTCCATCCATGCAAACACGCACATCTCGCTTTTTAGTCTCGTCAGATCTGATGCTGGCTGTGGGCTGTGACCATATTGATTAACCGCTTCAAAGCCTACTACGCTTATTCTCAACCAACCTCACTCGATCATTCACACAACATCACATTCTTCCATGTACAATGGTCAATCAATATCCCGTTTCTCGCGCAAGTGGAAGCCTCGACCCATCAGGCCTCAGGACCCGAGCATAACTTTGTCGCATTCCAGCCCAGAACAGCGTACCGTTGTCTGTCTAGGCAAAGTGTTGCGACTGCTGCCCGGATGGCAGAAAGCGAGTTTTTGTCAGCTCCTGTCTTCTCGCGTGACGCACTGTCTGACAGCAGTGGGATGGGGTTGAGGCCTGAGGGCGGTGATATTCATGCTGTGCTTCGCAATATTCGAAAGCCTGGAATACTGTGCTGTTCTTGAGCCTCGCAGCCTCCTCGTGTTGGCTGCGTCGATCAATGGCGCACCTACAACACACCTCTGCTGTACAAGTCTGACGCTCATTGATGAATCTATAGGCAATTCAATGCGCTGCGAGCCGCTTCTGTCCCTTTGACCTCAGCTCTGCACATCGCAGCGCAGTGTGGATGCTGCGCGCATGCTATGGTTCCTTCCTTTATAATCCGTCAGGCATTTGCGAGCACTGCAGTTTTCCGTGACCTCTAGTACACATTTTACTCTCAAGTGCTATTTTGCATCTCTCAGCCATATGTCAAACTTCGTTCCTGATCCTCTTGATGATTGCACTCCACCCTTGGAGGAGCCGAGTCACCCAGCACGCCCCCAGGACCCCGAGACTAACCTCGCGATTGGTGAAATGCTACAATTCGCCGTCAATAGTATGCACCATCTTTTTTCATTCAGCACATACCAATGATTTCCCAAAGCCATTCTTGTAACACTTTATTTCGTCATTACTCTGCTATTTCGTTTCGCCACAGACACCGTGCCAGACCCACTCGAAGATACCCTCCCAGCCTTGGGTGAGGAGGCAAGCTACCCAGAACACCCTCAAGACCAGGGAGAGGCACACCTCAGTGGAGTGCAACAGATCGTCGTTACTGGTATGTGGTATCAAACTCAGTTCCGCATGGATTGACAGCTTCTCCCAAGCCATTCGCGCAACTGATCTAACTCTTGGTCTCCAACGGATTCCCGCTGGCTTCCATGTGGTAGTAAAGGCTCGCGGTATCGAATTCCAAACAAGCAACAAGCCCGTGCACGTAGACCAGGCTGTTCTCGAATGGAACGAGCGGATACTTCTGTAAGCTGTCCTTGATCCCTTCTTTCCTTCAGGTGTTGAGAAAGACTCTAGGCCATGTGAACCATCTTCTCTCGTTCGGGTCAGCGTGTATGCCTCATTTGAACTGGGTCCCATGCTTGGTCATGGAGAAGTCCTTCGCACATTTGAGATATCCGTAGGCGAATTATTGGATCGCAGTGAACAGTCACGTCGTCAGTAATGTCTGTTGCAAATTCCGCCTGACAGATGTTGACGAGTATCACAGCCATTGTTTTTCAGCCCAAGCAGGAGGAAGTCGTTTCCCCGTGTACTTCGCTGTTCATGACAGTGGAGCAGCGACGATCTGATGAAAACGACGCTGCAGTTCTTGAACCGCTTACCGCCGTGAGTGATCAATGCCAGTCTGATATGCTGATGCTGAGAGCTTGTAATGTGTAGCCTACGTCCAGCGATATGAATGCGTTAGTGCTAACAGACGCCGGACATCGCCTTCTCGCACGATTCCGAAGGACGCGGAACACTAGGGATCTCGACCAATCCATAATGCACCTTGAACGTGCGTCTGATCTGTGCCCCATGCATCATCCCTGCCGCCCTGCAGCACTATTCAATCTAGCTTCCGCGAAGTTTGTTAAATGCCAAGTAAATGGAACATATCTCGACCTCGACATCCCCATCTCTCTTTTTCAAGACGCCCTTGCTTTGGTTCCTACTGGTCATCCTGACCGACCCACGACCCAGCTCCATCTTGCCATTTCTCTGCTGTCTCGCTTTCAAATAGATGCTGATGTGGCCAAAGAGTTACTGAGCGAAGTCCTCGAGGTTTGCCACGCCAACAGCCACATTTACAGAGCAGCTTTGCTTGCAATCGATACGTTTGCTCTACATCGAGCTGGAGGCATGGATGGACACGATATTGGGCACATGCAGCCCGCTGCATCAATGCTTCCGTTGTCGCCAAATCAACTTGCTCATCGTGCAGAGCGGTGTTTGCAGAGAGATGATCCCCACGACTTAGATGCAGTGATCTCCCTTCATTACGATGCCCTGCAATGCTACGACACTGTGCATGCTTACCGAGGGCAATTGCTATGCAATCTAGGTGCAATGCTGGTCACCCGCTTCCAGCGCCGAGGCAATGACCAAGACTTGGATGACGCTGTCATACTTCTCAGGGACGTGCTGGCTTTACATCCAGTCGGTCACCCAGATCGGTCCATGTCATTAAATAACCTTGCGGCTGTGCTCTTCACCCGCTTCGAGCACCGAGGCAATGCCCAAGACTTGGATGACGCTGTCATGCTTCACAGGGACGCGCTGGCTTTACATCCAGTCGGTCACCCAGATCGGTCCATGTCATTACATAACCTTGCGAATGTGCTCTCCACCCGCTTCCAGCACCGAGGCAATGCCCAAGACTTGGATGACGCTGTCATGCTTCACAGGGACGCGCTGGCTTTACGTCTAGTCAGTCACCCAGATCGGTCCACGTCATTGAATGACCTTGCGATTGTGCTCTCCACCCGCTTCGAGCACCGAGGCAATGCCCAAGACTTGGATGACGCTGTCATGCTTCACAAGGATGTGCTGGCTTTACGTCCAGTCGGTCACCTAGATCGGTTCATGTCATTAAATAACCTTGCGAATGTGCTCTCCACCCGCTTCAGGCACCGAGGCAATGACCAAGACTTGGATGACGCCGTCATGCTTCACAGGGACGCGCTAGCTTTACGTCCAGTCGGTCACCCAGATCGGTTCATGTCATTAAATAACCTTGCGGATGTGCTCTCCACCCGCTTCAGGCACCGAGGCAATGACCAAGACTTGGATGACGCTGTCATGCTTCACAGGGACGCGCTAGCTTTACGTCCAGTCGGTCACCCAGGTTGGTCCATGTCATTAAATAACCTTGCGACTGTGCTCTCCACCCGCTTCGAGCACCGAGGCAATGACCAAGACTTGGATGACGCTGTCATGCTTCACAGGGACGCGCTGGCTTTACGTCCAGTCGGTCACCCAGATCGGTCCATGTCATTAAATAACCTTGCGAATGTGCTCTCCACCCGCTTCCATCACCGAGGCAATGATCAAGACTTGGATGACGCTGTCATGCTTCACAGGGACGCGCTGGCTTTACATCCAGTCGGTCACCCAGATCGGTCCTCGTCATTAAATAATCTTGCGAATGTGCTCTCCACCCGTCTCGGGCACCGAGGCAATGACCAAGACTTGGATGACGCTGTCAAGCTTCACAGGGAAGCGCTGGCTTTACATCCAGTTGGTCACCCAGATCGATCCTCGTCATTAAATAATCTTGCACATGTGCTCTACACCCGCTTCCAGCACCGAGGCAATGACCAAGACTTGGACGACGCTGTCATGCTTCACAGGGACGCGCTGGCTTTACGTCCCGTCGGTCACCCAGCTCGGCCTGACACATTAAATAACCTTGGGGGTATGCTCTGTACCCGCTTCAAGCGCCGACGCGATCGAGAAGACCTCCACGAGTCACAAGAGAATCTCCGCTGTGCATTGACTCTCTTGACGCAACATGATCCTCGTCTATTAACCGTCCATGGATCGCTAGCTATCGTCTATATGATGTTCCATCAATCGGGACTTAACGGCACTGGTGAACACATTGACAGTTCCGCTGCTGCCATGCATCATCTCCAGGCAGCAGCAAATGTTGTCTCTGGAGGTTTGCTACCTCGCCTGCGAGCAAGTCTACGCTGGGTTAACAAGGCCCACGAACATTCACATGCTACCGAACTGGAGGCTTATGCGACTTCCATGCAGCTCCTCGACACTTATATGTCCGCGACAGCTTCAGTATCATCTCGTCACGATGTCATGAAGGACTTTCCGAGTACGCTTGCCGTGGATGCTGCATCATGTGCGCTTCGTAGCGGTAATATGTGTCGCGCTGTCGAGTTGTTGGAACAAGGTAGGACTATCATTTGGACCCAGATGACACGACTACGCACGCCTCTTGACGGCCTCCAAGATCTCGGTGATCATGCAGTGTCCCTGATGAAGAAATTCAGACACTTCAGCTCCCTCCTTAATGCACCTCCTACGAATCATCCAGAAGGGACCCCAAGAGTCAATGTAGAAGCCGAAGCAAGCCGGTACCGACGTTTAGTAGAGGACTGGAATAGAGTTGTAGAAGAGATTCGTGATATCGAGGGCTTCTCTCGCTTTCTACTTCCCCCGTTGTTCTCCGATCTCCAAGATGCAGCTCGTGATGGGCCTATTGTCGTGCTCGTTGCAAGCGAGTCGTCTTGCGATGCCATTATTATCCCGCACAAGCAACCTCCGATCAGCATCGAACTCCGTATCAGTTTGGAGAAACTACAACATTTGGTGGTCAAACTCCAACGGGCAAGTCAACCACAGGCCACTCCCAAACCCCTCATGAAAGCTTTGACGGAGTTATGGGACGACGTCGTCCGCCCAGTGGTCGACAATTTGGGCGGATTTGCACCACCACGTTCCCGGATATGGTGGTGCCCTACGGGTGCCTTCAATTTCTTGCCGTTGCACGCTGCTGGCGCGTATAGGCGAGGCGGACAGTTGCTTTCGAAGCTCTATATCTCTTCATACACGCCATCGCTTACCGCCCTGATCAGGGCTCGCAGAAGTCATGATAGATCCCTGCCAATACCCTTTGTTGCCATCGGTCAGAACCACCCAGCCGGTCATTCATTCACTTTGGATTTTGTGGAGCCTGAGCTGGATTTGGTGCAGAAGCTTTTACCCCGTCCCCCAACTGTTTCCTTTACCAAGATAACGAGCGTTGATGCAACGAAATCGAGAGCACTGCATGCATTGCGAGACAATACTTGGCTCCATTTTTCGTGTCACGGGACGCAGAACCTTGATGAACCATTCAAGTCGGCCTTTCTCATGCGCGACCAACCGCTTTCACTCCTCGATATCTCACAAATGGATCTGTCTCGGCATGAATTTGCCTTTCTTTCTGCCTGTGAAACCGCAGTCGGTGATGTCAATACGCCTGACGAAGTCATACACCTGGCCGCTAGCCTTCAATTTGCTGGTGTGCAGAGTGTGATTGGGACATTATGGAGTGTCAACGACAGTACGGTGCAGCGCTTGGTCGAGGCATTCTACAAGAACTTATGCGGGGATGGCATAATGGATTCCAAGCGGGCTGCCCAAGCGCTGCACCAAGCGGTCCAGTCGTTGGCCGGTGACGAGAATATGCCCTTGGACCAGCGCATAGTGTTCATGCATATTGGCATATGATCAATTTCGTACGTCCCCCACCTTGTTAATCACCGCTTTCTTGATACCTTCTGACGCTATCGCGTGTAGCATCCAGCCGTGGCTTTTCGTTATTTCAAAGTTTGACACTGTATTAGTACCTTCCGGATCCCCAATATGTACACCTATAATTCCGACTTGTATTCTCCAGCCTGTTGCCTCAGAACAAAACGTGACCCCTTCTACATAATATGCACTAGTGATTTGTGCGTAAGAGTGAACAAGTTGTATCATTGGTTCATGTATGTACCACTCAGGGTACGAGCGAGCCAAATCATCAAGATCTGGAGACAAAATGGTGCAATGGTGGATATTTCTGCATGTGTGCGGTTGGATATATACCTGCCAGCGGCTTAATGTACGTACAATCGCTAGCACACTCTGACAAAGCAACAAATCAAACATGTATGCAATGCACCATGCTTGAGTTGATAGGAAGGAACCAATCATTCACGATGACCTGCATAAAACCTACAGCAAAAGAAAGAAAAGGAAGACAAATCAAGCATCAGATCAAGAACTCCTCGCGACAACAAGCGCTTACCATCACCACCGAACTGAAAATCATCGATCATCCCATCCTCCACTTCCTCCATCTCAAAATCATCGACGTCTTCATCCACTACGAGATCCCCTCCCTCCCAATCGTTCTCCTCATCCTCGCTATCGAGTCTCGCCCAGACCCAGCTTCGTGTTCTTGATTCAACGGCTATGAAAGTCGCATCAATCCCAATGGACGCATTGCCACCAATCCTGTCTCCTTCTGCCCACCCCATCGAAGCAAGCATCCTGAACCCAACATTCGTTTCTCCGATCTTTGGAGCAGCCTACGAACAGAGAATGTAAGAGCTGCATTTAATTCAAAATGTAGGAACCCCATACCTTGCCAACTTCGTCTCCGTCTTTGTGTCGAGGCATCTCATCATTTTCAAATCTGCCTCCGTGTCTCTTTATGACATTCCTGACTTTATGCTCATCAACAGCACGGGTCTTCGTGGACTTGATGAGAGTGATATATCTCCGAGCTTCCTTGCCTTTACTCTGACTCTTGAGGTTAAACGAGTTAGCAAGCTCATACTAAATAGTTACCAAGAGATTTTAATGTGTTCACTGGTTCACTGATGTTCTTGATGATCATCAATCATTGATCACTTGGTTGAAAGCGCACCCGAGGAGGGTTAGCTACCGTTACCGGCTTGCGATCAAGGTCAGGTCACTAATAATGTTGCCATTGTGCGACAAACTCGATGCAGGGTGGATGGCATGTAGGTCGTTCATGCTATTGGCGGATTTCCTATACACTAGGATCACGAAGAAGTAACAGAGAAGTACCTAGAGCGAGAAATGCAATCGCCATCAAGTAGTAATAGACCAACCATGCATCATGACCTTCCCGCATCGAATAAGAGAAGACCGAAGCTGCAGACGCTGGGGCAATGATCCTTGCTCCTGCGGCAACCATCTGGGCAATTCCATTGGTTGTCCCAATCGAGGCGCGATTGGGAGCAGCTGCTCGAATAAACAACGCCATGCAGGCTGTAGGTTCTTCTCAGTTAAGTACCATGCGTGAAGTACTGGGGTTAACATACGATAGCACATCATCAGGCTAGTCGTCAGCGCATGTTGCACGGCAACACAAAACCACACTATCAAACCCACTCCATGGACTCGGGCTAGAACATTGATCACTGGGAATAAAATGACGATAGGTATACCGGAGCTAACACCGGCGGTATGGATGGCTCCTGCGCCAAAGCGATCATTTAGACGAGCGTAGAAAAGTAGCTGGAATATGCCATGTGCGAGACCTGATGCCGCAAGTGTAGCGCCGATGCGAGGAGGATCAAGGGAAAGTCCACCGAGTTCAATCGGCGTCGCATAAAACAGAGGTAGGATCGAGCTAAATGCCATATATAATACAGCCATAGTGACGTAACTGGCTGTTACAGTCAGGACTTTTGGTGTTAGTGAGGCACGCAATGGAAGCGGCTTTGATGGAACTTGTTCAGAATTCGCTTCCCCAGAGCTGACCATGGCATTGTTCGATGG
The DNA here is from genome assembly GCF_016758775.1 of Suillus clintonianus. Taxonomy (NCBI): domain Eukaryota; kingdom Fungi; phylum Basidiomycota; class Agaricomycetes; order Boletales; family Suillaceae; genus Suillus; species Suillus clintonianus. The sequence goes on along the minus strand of NW_024539270.1, from coordinate 140,530 downwards.
CATGGAATGCTGTGTATGCGATTGTCGCGAGAACCATCCTTTGAGCAAGCCCAAAAGTGGCGCACTTGTTGAAACGCTCTCATTACCACACTTAGTGTCATCCAGACATGATCTTTGAAAAATCAACCTCACCTCTTTGAAACGGAAATACGTGACTAGCCAAGCCACCGAGGCAAATATAGCCGGAACAGCGCATGGCAAGAGGTATGGGTAGGTTTTCAGGAGTTCTGATCGCCCAAATATATTAGGGAACCTATCTGCGGGTCGGGAGAGCGATCCCCCGACGAGTGGTCTAGAATTAGCATTGTCAATCCCACTCCCAGAGCAAGCAGATATATTGTAAACGCCTACCCAACTATGGTTCCCAGCATCAATGGGAGCGGCATGTAGCCGTATGCCTTCGGCAAGTTGGTTGTGTCAGTAATGTCCATCACCATGCTTTTGACGACACCATTACTCCCATTGAATGCCCCACAGAAAACACGACTGATCAATATGTCAGTAGTTGACGGTTATGGTCATTATTCAACACACAAACCTGATCACCAGACCGACAAATGTTTTCGACATTCCAAACGAGAACGTCGAAACCGCTATTGCGAATAGAGCGGTCAGTATCAAAGGCTTCCGCCCAATGTGATCTGACAGTTGACTCCAATGGAGAATAGTCAGTGCTTGAGCCATATAATACGATGATTGCTTGGAACGTATCAGGTAGGAACGCAGGACAGTGAAGGATTGCGACATGCTTACCAGGATGCCGACATAGTGTCCAACCTGGGATTCGTCTCCGTGGGTCACGCCAATGTCCCAGATTAGCTTCACAAAATTCCGGTCTTAGCCTCAAGTCCAAGCAGAGGGAATATACTAACTTGGGGAATAAATGGGGCAAGGGTCTGAAAAACAAGTGAGTCTGGAAACTGCAAGAACAATATGATCCAGAATTGATCCCAGGGCAGAGGTGTGCTGGTCATCGGTTGCTCTGGCTGTTGCAGAAGAGAAGTCTCCTCATCATCCTGACGCGCAATCATGGTGGTACGAGATGAAGACGAGGGGTGCGACCTGCTGAACCCATTTCAATGAGCTGGCCGTTGATCGGGCTCATCAATGATAAGTAGTCCAAGGACATGATGCACCTATTTCGGTCCTTGGAACCTTCTTCATTCTTGGAAGGTCACAAGTTAACATCCCCCTATGTCCGCTCCCTTGGAAAACCCTTTTGAGATTGGAAAGAGTCAAATCTTCTGAAAAAAATAAATGCAAGCAGCAGTTTAATGGCATTACGGACGCACCACAACCACTGTCCAGATACGGCCAGTAGAGTTCAGGACAGTGAGGTGAGGACAGTGAGTTTGAGGGAGGTAAGTTTCAAATGTTCGGCAGGAACATAAGTTAGTGTTCGAACTCCGTTCGTGACCTAACACTATTAATGTATTGAGATCAAGCTTGAACCTACTATCTAGATTCTAGGACATGTGCATGTGATACTATCTCTTGCCCAGAGTTGCAAAATTTTTGACCCGTTTTTTATAACACAACAACTACACAACATTAAAATAAAGCAACAACATGAGCAAGTAGGATTCAGTACATACTGTAAGGCTCTGCAAAAAAAAATGTAGAAAAATGTTAAGGCTACGTTGCCAGAGAGAAGCCGGTGCGAAACAGTGTTTGAGCACAGAGTTGCAAAAATTCTCACCCGCAAAGAAGTCGTCGCGTCACACCATGTCACACCGCCGCTTTTACTCTCCGATGCCGTCAAGCACAATTGAGCGAAAATGGGTCCCGAATTGTGCAAGTATTGGCCGAGTTGCCGAGCAGCGATTTATGACTCCGAACACAATCTCACACCTCCTGTCACGTCTTGCATCTCAATGGTACAACATTTGTGTCTCTCAACACCACTCAGTTATCATGTCAGAAAAAATTAGAGTGATATTAGAAGGCAATGGGAAACCGGTAGTAAAATTCCTGATTTTTTTTAGCGCATGTGGTGGCTTCCCTCCGATGGATTGGCGTGGAAAGTGCACATTCTTAGCAGTGTTTCGCTGCCGCAAGTACTTCTCGTCCATTTTTTGTAGAATAAAAAATACACACAGTAAGCTATCAATCAATCATCCTCTAGAATCATTGTGCTAAGGAAAAGAGTGAAATATGAGTGTGCTACATCGTGATTTGCAACTCCGGGCCATTTTGCAACTCTGGGCAAGAGATAGTAGACCAAGCGATTGATTAGACGAAAAAGCTTGATGAAGAGCGCAGAGGGACTTTGCGGTGCCGTGACCGCCTGATATGATCGTCGCTATAATCAAGTTAATAGTAGGCCCATCAGAAACGCCCAGCCTGGCAAGTTGATCACGAGACACCTATATATCCTCTTTCCAGAGCTAGATCTTCCTCCCAAGAGTGCGCGTCCATCGCAACATGGAAACCATATTTGAAGCTCAATGATGTTGCACTAGGAAAACTAGTAAGATGTATACAATTCAAGAGTCCAATGTTCAAAGTTCAGGAAGATATCTCCGTCGTCGGGCCTAATAATGAACTGCAGTATATGATGTCCCATGTGGTAGACTGTGGACTGCATAAGAAACGTTTGAAAACCGTACCTAATACATAATTGGCCAGGACACTGTAAAAGAATCGACGCATCGAATGAGTATGAAAGCGCAAATAAACATCTATATCGCGAGGGTGTGGGGATAATAAAAGTTCGAATCCAAACGAAATTTGGGGCCTGCTGTTTAACTATCCATTAGAAATTGCCATGCATACCCTGCCACCCTCCATAAGCCCCGTTGCTCATGAACGGTGGCTGCTGCTGCTGTGCTACAAATCCTGGTGTAGCCGCAAATGGCGGCTGCGGGGAGTACTGTTGTTGAATTGCTTGTGATTGCATTTGTGCATACATGAAGCTGGGATCTTGCATATGACCAAGCACCGGCTGAGAGGGTTGCGCAAATGATTGAGCGAAGTAATTCTGCTGAGACAGGGGTGTTGCAGCAGGTGTCCCGGCACTCATCTGTGGAGGAAACGAGTTGAGAGTGTTAGAAGATGAATAGCCCGAAAATTGATGTTGGAACGGAGTCTGTGGACTTGCGAGTGAGGTCGCACTAGCAGCTCCGATATGCGTGGGCACTGTAGCTGAAGTGGTATTCCTCATCGATGGCATCGACGAAGGCATCATGTGAGAACCCTGAAAAGTCGAGAACGGAGTGGGCAAGCCATCAAGAGGTGTCTGGGCAAGGGGCATAGCGTGGGGCTGGGAAGGAAGCGATGGGAAACCGGAGTTCTGTAATTGGTATTGCAACGGAAGAGAAGACATGTGCGAAGGGTCTTGTAATGAGATTAAATCATCCCAAACCTGGTTTCCCGGAGGCTTCTGGATCGGAATAGAGGAGTTGGGTGTAGACAATGGCTGTGAGATGGATCTCGCGGGTTGCACGGGTGTAGACCCCAGAGATGATGCACCAGGAAGGAAATTAAACGCTCCAGGACCTCCATGGGTGACATTTTTGGCAGGGACTGGGGGAGGAACAGGAGAGGATTTGCGTTTAAATGGTACAGGGTCCGTTGCAGGAGTTGACTTCGGCCGTATATTAACAGCGTTGGAAGATGGACGAGCAGGGGGGACGAATTTGGAAGGTTTGCAGTTCATGAACCACTTAAATTCGTACTTGGCTGTTGGAAGACATCAGACATAGGAAGACAAATTCCCAGAAGACTCGCGGACCTCGAATGAACTTCTCGATTTCGCTATCTCGTTCTGCTTCCATCATGTTGGTGGGTGGGGGGTGGCGAGCTTCATCAGGATTGTAGAGGGCATTTGATGTTATATTTCCGTTTCGCTTCATGACCTGTGAACAAGAAAAGAATTTCTCCGAGCTTAATATCTGGAATCAGTGGATACGAAGATGCAGCCTACTTCGACCTGTTCTTTGGTCCACGCGTCCAGGGTGATGCTCTTTCTGTGCGGAATTGCTAGTCAATAGTTGAAATTTGAAAGGTGCATATTTCTGACGCACACTTTCGTGATATGGGTACCAAGCTTGCGATGGATGCTCGCGCAGTTGACGCTGTATCTGATGAACGTCTGCAAGTACACGACGGAATTGCGTATAATACATACCATATGAAGATGCCCAAATTGTGAGAAGCCCATCGCGGGTTCCGCGACTTGCAATCTGCGCAAGTGTCTTGAATATTAATGAGCTCATGACTGACTGAGTAATTTCTGAGAAGTAGCATTACCGTTCCCTGGTTGGGTTGCTAACTCCAGCAAAGTACGCTGGTTTCTCTCAGTTGTGATTTTAGAGACTCCCGACGACATCGTTGCAGTGAAAAGAGAAAGGTTGTTTGACCTGGACACCGTGACTGTTCGGGTGGAATTGTATTAGGGTGTTATGTAATACAATCGGCGCTTCGAGAATACCACTGGTGCTAGACGTTTAACATCTCTTCAATGATCATCGATCATCTCGCAATCGAGACTGAAACTCAATTGAGGAGAACTTGCTGCGACTCACTTCCATGTGAAGCCCACAACGAGTCTCCTGCTTTTACTATGCTTACTTGCTCCACAGGGACAGAACTAATTCCTCAGAACAAAGCCCACTACGATCTGATACCGACGAGACTAGTGGAGAAGAAACCGCGTTACGTAGTTTCTTCGCCTTTCCATTCTCCTCGGACGATGTTTATCAGGTTGGTGATTACTTTCTGAGACGCACATGTCTTCTTTACCTATAATTACTTGGCAAGCAAGGTCTAGCGGACTTACTTGCGCACGGTGCACTGAGTGGGAAGACAGACGTCGAGAAGGCTGAAATCATCCTCCGAACGCAGCTGTTTTACTTCAACAGAGTGGTCGACCAAAACTTGACCGTAGAGGATGTTCGGTCCTATCAGAATACCGCGGGCTCCCAAAACATCACTGGGACCATGGATTTGTCACCTCCGTCCTCGAACTACCGAGACGACGAAACTCGCCTGCTGACGTTCGCCGAGCTGACGGCGCTGATACAACAGGGGAAGACAGATAGCATTCCCAATAACAAAGTCATCCCCGATACGCTTCATGTAAGTCTGTCGCACGATCAGACATTACATATATGGTTATCACGCCCGTCCAGGACGCACCTCCCAGTACTTCTATAGCTTTGGCGCGGAAGAAACCCTGGGAAGTCGAGAACTAAAATTCTGACGTGTGAGCCTTCGAATTGTGCAAATGACGAAAACATACGTTTGTAATGATTACTTTCATTAACCGACACACATGTAGTGAGTGGTTATTTTTTGCTCGCAGCATATTGATCCTTCAATGAAGGCTTCAGCTTCCGTTGCCGACATTATTATGATTGATGCATCTTCACTCGCTTGAAATATTGGCCTCAATTTGCTACTCATGTCGACGTCTGTCAAGCATTCACAAACCCACTCTATGTTTGTCTCATCATCAAACCATGGGCGCATTTTGATATGTTCAGACGAGATAGCATTACGTGTTTATATGGGATCCAGGTTTGCACGGACGTGAGTGTTTTCGGCAAGTGGAAAAGTGTCGTTATTTATTCTTCGGTGCCACAAATGTCGATGCTTACAAAGTCACTATTCTTAACAACAGCATGTCAAGCAATGACAGCGTTTGCCTGTGCACCTTCTGATTCGCACCGCTTGCAAAGATCCGACAGTCATGGATAACATATTGCATATCCTGCATAATTGCATGAAGCCAAATAACACGATGGTCAATAGTATGTGCCTAAATTATCCCAACGCTCCGCCAACGAATACGGTAAGCTCTAACTGGAATACTTGTGACAGGAGTACAATCCGCTGCAATGATACAGTGTCCCAAAATACACTTATCATTTCACCCTCTATACGTGTTTTGCCCTGAATGTCCCTGATATAGTTATCCCTCTCCACCCTCCGTCCAGAGCCGAGGAACTCGATGACGGCAAGCGGCCACTCCCTCGGCCGCTTATGACCCGAAGTTACTTTCCTCCTAGCTTTTCTGATATCCACTGCATTGACACATGCTTGTCGATATGATATCCTTGAACTTTCCGCAGAGCGGCTATACCCTCCATGACCCAGTTGTGAGTGCTCCAGGAAGCATCCCCTCGAACGACAGGAATGGACGCGAGCGTGGTGTGGAGCGTATGTAGTTTCTCGGAGTCCACGAGTCCTATAGGTGCCCTCCCCAAATAATCATTCTCCCCATCTTTGAGTGTGACTGATTGTGGTGCTTCGAGGCTGTAGTCAGCAGCCGAGCCAGCGATTTGATAGACCAAGGAATGGCTTGATGGTGTGAATACGACGACTATTGCCCATTTGGCTTTTGAGGATGATTGACCAAAACGGGCGACAGCCACTTCATAGAACGGAGGCATCGGGTGGGGGACGGATATGCAAGTAAGTGGGTTGGCAACTTTTGAGTATGTGTCGGGGACGAGGAGAATGTTCCGTTCCTGCTGTTGATGGGAGGAGATGGATTGCTGGGTAGGACTTTGAAGCTTTTATAACAATTCCCCGAGCTAACGTGTTCTATTGACAATCAAACCCGTTCAAGCATGCAAGAATAAGATATCTCAGCACTAGATTTTGGTGGCCATGTAGCATGGGCTTGCATCCAAGATTGGTCGCTTAATCTATCCCGAAAAAGTCTTATTGAAAGATTCCAGGGCACGAACACAAGCTTAAGCAAAGTTGCGATGGCGTAGGAGAAATGACTTTACCAAAAGGTACCCTCAAGCGTCTTCGATCCGTCAGATTCATTTATGGATGGTCCGAATCGAATCAAGCTGAAGCGAAAGTGCGGGATGTCAGATTCACTGGCAGAACCGTGGCTGCCCTTCTTCGATAATGAAGGAAGTCGTTTGTCCACTTCCAGCCTCCGGTGAATACAACTCTACGAAAGATGCGATGCAGGGCATTACTAGGTGTCTCGAGATTCCATGTGGTGGGAGCTCTTGCAAGGATGCTCTCTGGAACTCGATCATATAAATAGCTTATGGAGCTCTGGAGGACGGCGTCAATCGTTTGGCCGTGAGGAAAGACAGCTCTTACCGCAGTCAGAACAAACGTATTCTCCCATCAAGGGGAAAAGTGCCGCATAGATTTCTTTAATTGCGCATAATTTAGCCCTATCAGCGGCTGATCACGGTGTCAATGGATCCGGAATCTGATACGGGCTTTGCCAGCCCACAGCGAGGACAGCTAAGCGGGAATATCCATACGAAGGACACGACGCATTCTAGACCCGATGGTGGCGTATTCGAGTGTCTTGACGGAGTCCAAGTTGTGACGAGATGAACGTCAGACAAAGTGCGGATCTTGAACCGCATACTAGCGGCTTAGCACGCCTCACCATCCTACTCTCACGGTGCAGAGCTTATCACGTAATCAAAACACACTCCAATCAAGGTTATGTGAGTCAGTCTCACGGTTGCTCATCATCGCAGACGACTTTTGAGCGCTGGTTCTCTGGATTTTGTCTTCGACGTCCGTGAAGGTAGAACAAAAAAAATGGACACATAGTCCATCTAGACGCGCTCACCCTATATACAATGTCCGATTCCGCATCCCAGCTTGCAAGGTGCCTGGCTGCTATCTTAACATTTCTTTGATCCACAACTGATCCTCAACTTAGTGAGGCAAAATCAACCCACCAAAGTCTGAAAGAGCTTCTCAAAACTCGCCTTCCATGGGATAAAGAGGTTGAGTTTCAAAGGAAGAGGTATTCCCATCCAAATATCCTTTTTCGCAACACGTTTCCCTGACACTAATCCGTAGTCTCCGACGTCTGTATCTTCGCCTATTATTCGTCGATCCATACGCAAAAGAATCCAAAGATGCCGAGACTCATCTTTGGATGCAGACCTCTTATCAATTCATTTCAAACTACAAGCAGAGTGTCGCAACTCTCGATCGGACCCTGCAATCCGCGCCCCGCCATCAGCCCAGGCAGAGTAATCATGGCCCGGTGGAGTATCGCAAACTGATGCAACGTTTCCGCCAGTTTCTTGCTGAAGAAGAGAAATTTTGGACACAACTGGTAGCTCGATATCAGCGCTCCTTCTCCCTTCACGAAGCACAGCATATACTCTCTACCTTGAACATTGCGATTCCAGATGACCTTGGTGCTCCCAATGGCTCCATTGGGGTACACGAAGGTGTCCCAAACTCCGGTTTCGGTCGCAACCAATTTCAATTCCCCCTCGAAGGCAATACGCCTTCTCCTACCAGCTCTGCCGAACGTGAAACAAATCTCGCCATCCTCAGCAAGGCTATAGTATGTTTGGGTGACATGGAACGATATCGGGAGCTTTACAACGAAGGTGGAGGGCGTCCTAGAGCCGGTCAGGAAGATGGCACAGGGTCTGCTAGGAGGGGTGGCCGCAACAGGAGAGGTGGCGCACCAGGCTTTGATTCGGTACCACGCGCCAGGAACTACGACAAAGCTGTCCAGTGCTACGAACAAGCGCGCCGTTTGGTCCCTTCGGAGGGCAATCCATCCCATCAGCTAGCCATTCTCGCTTTCTATCAGAATGACATGTTCAGTTCGCTTCTCCATTACTATAGAGCGCTCTGCGTTCGTCAGCCTTATGACACCGCATCTGAGAATGTCAAGAAAATTCTCAATAAATCGCTCGATCAGCACGCCAAGAGGACACGGGAAGGGGTGCAAGCCGCACCCGAGATTGGTGATTTACCGCCACGCTTAAGAGTCGAGTCCTTTAAGGAGAAAGTTGTGCTATTGCATGCATTATGGCGATTAGGTTCAGATAAGTGAGTCATTGAATTCGGTTGATAATATGAGTTGTCAAGATGAAATAATAATTCCGCACCACCCTTTAGATCAAGGTTAAATCCCATTGTGCACGCAGCAGATGTCGTCAAGGATTTCGCCGCTCTTGTTGCAGAGCGCGTTCTTCCAATTGAAAACGTGACCAAGGTCATTGTTCTCTCTGAGGGAGCATTATGGAAACATATCATGATCCGGGACACGTCTCCGCCTTCGAATAGGAGATCCGGTGGGATTCCTGACCCAGCTACCGTCGAATCCCAGATTCTGAAGCATATTCTTGCCATTCATCAATCTCTCCTGAAGATAGGCGCCGGTGAACTTGACATTCCACCAGAAGACACAACTGAGAACGACCTTGCGCAGTGTATCACAGCGGCATTCAGGCGCACTCTACCTGCGTTGCGTGTTGCGAGCAAGTGGTTGTTAGCAAATCTCAAATATGTGGCGCGTACCACATCCCCTGCGGGGTCAAGCCAAGTCGAAGAAACTCCAGGAGTAGTCAACTCAGACATGCCAGCCTTTTGGGAGGATTACTTGCGTTTTTACAACGCCCTCAAAAGGTTATTCCCAATAGAGAAGCTACCTTCGCTGCTCTCTCCGCTGGAAGAGGATGAGGATCTTAGGGGCTTTCTTCCATTGCGAAACCTCATGATTGGCGATACTCCTATGATCGCAGACGTTGATGCGCGCAGGGGGAACGGATTGACCACTGCGGGGCCACAGGGCCGTGACAGCGTTCACCCAAACGAAGAACAGCTAATGAGGATATCCGATTTGCTCAAAGATGTCCGGAAGCTCGCGGAATCACCGGTGAGAGCCGATTGCTCTGTTTTTGAATTAATTAAATTTACCTTACCGTAGGATTCTCCGATCCACTTGCAGGGTGATACTTTCAAGTCTCTGCTTGAACCCACCGGAACTGCACCTGTGGCTCAGGCTCAGGCAATCGGTGCGGATGCTGTACAAGGGCTTATTACGCCTGTAGTCTCGCGTCCTGATGCTTTCGACTTGATGCCATTGGAGACTTATGCGGATGAGGATGCTATGACTGATACAGGACGTACTGACAACGATGATCCGATTGAAGATGCATTCAGAACCGTACTGAACGCTGAGGTACAAGATGAAGGTGATGAACTGGACGATGACGTCGTAGTTTGGGACCCAAGGTAAAAGAGTGCCTATTTCATTTCCATGGATCTGATGTTATTTCTAGGGCTTCCACTTCGCCGGTGGGTGTGGTATCGGCCCTGCCGATGACACCTATATTGCCATCAAGCATGATAAACGGCAACTTCATCAGCCCCAGTGCATCCTCTATTGTGTCCCCAGGCCGCGCGGCCCCGCCATCGCCACCTTCTGCCTTCACAGGAACGACAGCTCAAGATTTATTAAACAGTTTCTCCAAAGCTGGTGGTGACATTGCACGATCTCCCCGCCGTCAGCCTATTGCACCCCCATCTCAATTTCTTTTCGGCTCTGGGCCCGAGAACATATGGTCAACGACTCGTGATCAGAACCCGCCAAATCTTAGTCCCAGGCCTGCATACAGTGTCGAGCACAATGTATCGACGCCAAACAACCGCGCTATACACCCCTCTAACCGACCTCCGCCCCTGTCCTCTTTTGCACATTCACAATCCCCGTGGTCGCCTTCCTTTGAGTTTACGCACGATCCGTCAAACATTCACACAAATCACTCCGCTTCACAACCATCCGATCCCGGGCACCACCATTCGCTATACTCGGCTAATACAATTCAGAGCTCCCCTTCATATCAGGCTGCAGCATATAGTGGAGTGAGTCATCAACCCTTTGCGTACCCACAGGAGTCGTTGTACTTGAATGCGGAGATCGCTCCCGCTGCTCTTCCACCACAATCGGGGCTGCACTATCAACAGGGTGGATTCAACCTCTCTCCTTCAGTGCAGCAGCAGTATCCTCGGCCGATGCAGCATTATTCGACTTCGTCCATTTGGGGAAATATCGGGTGATGACCACCATCTGGTTGTCGTCGTTTAACTGAGACATTGCCACATGCTCGCGGATAGATACAACACGCTTGTGCAGAGCCCGCTAGCGGCCTGCATTCGTTATCACCGAGTCCAAGCCGGAGGGTGCGAGATGCCATTCCAGACCGTAGCAGAGTTGCACCTCCTGATCAAGGAGTATTAGTGACTGGTACTTTAAGGCCAAATGCGCCTTGAGAACAATCAGAAGTTTCATCTATCTATTTCATGCCTGTCAAACCTATTTTGTTTCTTCTTTCATAGCCGTGTCGTTTCGTTTCGTTCTCAGATCTGTATTATACTGCTTCAGTTTTCGTACTGTAGCATGTCATGATTCGGTCTTTAAAGCGTAAATTTTACATATGATCAGACTTTGACCCCCGTTTCGAGTTTTGTCATGTACTTGATATGTATACGTCTACTTGTTCGTGCTATTAGTGTCCGTGTCGTGCGTCATGCGGCGGCGTGTATATTGATTCATTATCTGCCTCGATGCCAATTTCCCGGGGGGAACATTTGACGTGTCAATGATGTCCATATGAATCCAGGCTGATGTGGGACGCTATCAGGTGCTCGGTGTACTGAAATGGTCAAATGATAGATAATGCATATGACTCTTACCCCTGTTGGTTCAAGCAGAGAATGAAATCATCAAGGGAAAATAAGATTCATAAACTGAAATGCATCGTCATTCGCAAAAAAATGTTTCTAACTCTATGCAGGAAAGTACAACCCAGGAGATCAAGTACAAACTCGGGAGGAACAAAGGATATCAAGGGTACAAGAAGATATTAGCACTGTGTCCATAAGCAGCTAAGAGGGTTTATATGTCCGTCCTATGGATGATATATCCTTTCTGGGGCTGAATGAAAATGGGGGTGGATCCTAAAGGCGTTCGCCACGGCCGATGACAGTCACCTGGACAAGAACGTGCATCAGTATAGGAAGGGCGGACATCTAATCCAAAAACCACCCACCTGGAAGCCGATTGACCTGAGCTTTTCTGCATCCACGAGCAACCGCCCATCAAAGACAAACGCAGGCTTGTTCATGCCCGCGTACACAGCTTGCCAGTCGATCGTCTTGAATTCGGCCCACTCGGTGGCGATGATGACAGCTTCCGCATTCTTGCAGGCTTCCAATGCAGAAGAGCAGATGAACACTTGGCGTTGGACTTGGCAAAGCATGCATGAGTTTACAAGACGTGACATGTAAAGAAAATCGTGGGGCTTACTCGTCGCAAGTGGCACGTCAGGGCTAGCCTCGTTGAGATCTGCCCATATCTGGTTCGCCTCTACTTGGGGGTCGTAGATGTTGACAAGGGCCCTTTCCTGCTGGAAGTCGCGGATAAGCGTGATGGCAGCTGACTCCCGGGTGTCGCCTGTGTCAGCCTTGAAGGCAAAGCCAAGAACAGCAATGCGCTACAACGGGTTAAAGTCGATTTTTGGCAGATGCGCAAGAGAAGTTGTGTACCTTGCCAGTGATAGTGTTGAACAGAGTATCCACGACCCGCTTACTGAACCTCCTCTTCTGGTATTCGTTCATCGTTACCACCTGCTTCCAGTACTCAGCTACTTCCTTTAAATTAAGACTCTCTGATAGGTAGACAAGATTGAGAATGTCCTTCTGGAAGCAACTACCTCCGAAACCAACGGATGCACGGAGGAATTTCGGGCCAATGCGCGAGTCCTGTCCGATGGAGTGAGCGACTTCGGCGATGTTGGCACCTGTGGCTTCGCAGATGGCGGAAAGTGCGTTGATGGAGCTGATGCGCTGCGCAAGCATGGCGTTCGCAGCCAGCTTCGAGAGCTCGGAAGACCACAAGCCGACAGTCAAAATCCTTTCTTTGCTATATGGTCGGTCAGCATAACATCAAATCCGCACTGCTACGGCTACACTCACGGCACCCAATTCTGATAAACCTCACATAGCGCCTGGCACGCCTCCTTACCCTCCTGGGTCTGCAAAGAACCGATAAGCACGCGATCAGGAGCAAAAAGATCGCCGATGGCGGTTCCCTCAGCGAGGAACTCGGGGTTGGAGAGGATGTCGAAGCGTGCGTTGGGCTTGCTGTTGGCATCGAGGATGGTGCGCATGGACTCTGCGGTCCTGCAAGGTACGGTAGATTTCTCGACGACGATCTTTGATGACGTGGCCGTGGCTGCGATGCGCCGAGTAGCGAGCTCGACGTAGCTAAGCTCCAGTTCATCAGCACACGATCATATAACGGGAGGACAGATGCAACGTCGAAAACTCACTTCAAGTCTGCGGCGAAACCAGCACCGACACCGCTCTTTTTGGTCGGAGTGTTAACAGATACGAAGATGAGGTCTGCATCCTGGATGCCCTTATCGACATCGGTGCTGAAGAAAAGGTTGCGTCCGCGAGCCTTGCGAACGACATCCTCCAGACCAGGCTCATATATGGGAAGGTTGAAGTCTGGCGAGTTCCAGGCATCGATGCGGGCTTGATTCAAGTCAACGATGGTGACCCGGATGTGAGGGCATTTCAGTGCGATCACTGCGCAGGTTGGACCGCCTGCAAAACAAGAGTAAACTCGAGGTGTTCAAAAGCGAGCGATCCTGTGAAGCAGCTGCTCACCGACGTATCCAGCACCGACTAGAAGTGATAAGTAAGAAGATAAATATAGGAGATACTAACTTAGGACTTACTGCAGCAGATTTGCTTGACTCTGGGCATTGTGGTTGTAGATCGAAAGAAGGGCTGGGTTGACTGAGAGCTTGGTATCGCGATTCACTTATTAAGTAGGCCGTTGACCTTGAGGGAGAGTGGCGTTACGCGGTGAAGCGAGTTTGAGTGTTGCCGTCGTGGACAGAACGTCATTCTAGGACCCAGGTACCAGTCACCGCTTGCCAATGGCCCTCATGACACGATTTCACTCTTTTATCAATTAAAAACATCAATGATTGAGCTGCTTTTTGTACGTCCCACTCGACGAACAGGCCTGCAAAGGACCAACAAACGAAAAAAACGTGGCGAGGAAGCACCGGGCGGAGTAGAAGGCCGAGAGCTCGAGGGAAGTTTGATGGCCAAGTGTAAATGCCCAGTGCGTACCACCTGCCGCTTCCCCACATGCTGCTATGTTCCCCAAGCTTCTACGCAGCTACCAGTCGAGGATTGACGATAGCCAACCTAGCAGTCTCCCCTAGGCAGATCAGAATTCAAGAAAGCCGTTCCTTCTGTATTAGGACAAGACCGTAACATTAAGGGTCTATCGACGGTGCGTGTCTTCGCCTTTATGTCACCTTGACCTCGAACATGGCGGCCGCATCTCTAAAGACGCAAGGCATATCTCCTTTCACGCATATCAATCGCGATTTCCGTCCCACACTTGCCTTGTAGACGGGTCCAGTCTAGTGAGCGCTGCGGAGAGCAAAAAGTCAGCCATGCTGCCGGTACCATGTGCCGAGATGTGATAAGACCAGATTAAGTACGGGAGATACAAAAGATTACTGAAAATAATGGTAACTTGCAGCCTGGACTCAATGGAGCACTGTCGAATCACATGGGCGTGATGTCAAGATCAAGTGTTCTGATGAGCAGATGGGCGAATATCAGATGAATACGACGTAGTAGAACTAAACACGTGCAATATGAATGAAAACAATGAACGGCACTTGAGCGCCCAGGTAGCCTTCGTACAGTCCACGACAGTGCCTTCTTTGAACATGTTCTCGCAAAATGCTTCGAAACATGTTCATTCCACCAACAGGCCTGGTACAGTAACGCTCTGGAACCACGAAAATTGCGGACAAACTATGAGGTGGATGACTTAGCCGAGTGTCTCCTCACACCGACAAGGACGCGAATGCGAGCGGGGTTCTTCATGATCACCAACCAATGGAACGGTAGAAGTGCTCAGCCTCGAAAAATGTGGTCCAGTCTACTGAGCTGAGAGGATGATCGAGAGCGTTGTGAAAACCAAAGAGACCATTTGCGCAAGTATGACAGCTTTTCACCATCACATTTTTCTGTGTTTTGAACTCATAGAAAAATCATGATGGTGAATGGAGAGAAATGATGTTTGAGTGGCTGTGCTGAGGACCTGGGCAACAAGTTGGGTATTTGAAATGACGTTCGGCGGTTCCATCAATTTCCATGTCCCAGGTATTCATTAACCTCTATGATGATAATATCCCTCTCATCAGAACAGTCATTAGTGAAGAGGATCAGGTAGGAGACACATCCATTCAGAGTTCTTCCCTCTCAAAAAATCTCACAAGATTGATCTAGTCTTTTCATCTATTAACCGTGATGAATATGTTTTGATCTACATACTCCTTTGAAGGCAGGTGGGGGGAACAGATATCTACAATTCTTCTTACACGCCAAACCTTTGGCTCTAGATCAGATCGGACCCTGGCAGAAGACGACGTTCTTTCTTTCGCGGCGACCGGAGAAGATCAACCGTGACAAGATGCAGGCCCACCTCTCTGGAGATGAAGCGTAAGCCCCACAGGTACACTTGACCCTGGGAGCTTTGTGGCGCAAAACAATTACAATGCACCTTTCGCCGCCAGGGATAAATCTCTTATGCTGCTTGATATCCCGAAGCTAATTTTATTGCCGTCTCACACTGCCGGCGGTCATTAGCAAAACTCCCTATGAAGTCGGTAATTGGCCTGTAGTTCAAGTGAGTCATTGGCACTCCGTGGGTGGTTGATGATGACTCTCGCACAGCAAGTTGCAGCATGTCCTTGTAGGAAGGTCATTCTTATTCAAGTTGGCGTGCAGTCTCTACTCGCATCACTTTCATCTGTTACAGTCTTGCATCCAAGCTAGCCTCCCTGGATTCTGATGTAGGATCATACTTTTCTACTCTAACTTTTGATCCTCTTGTGTGGTAGCCTTCGACAGACTGACAATTAGAAGACTTTACCTCCGCCTCCTGTGTCAAAAAGCACCTGGGACCTCTGTTCAAGCCAAGTGGAGCCTCATGAGGAAGCACTACCGTTCCATTGTCCTTCCAAATCTCCTCGTTGAACTTTGTCTTCACACGGACAGCATGGCTATATTCGCACTCGGTTTCATTAAATTGTTCAACGACTGCAATACAGCCCCTGGATCTCATTTTGGCACTCGCACGGCGTTTTTTTTTCCGGCAAGATGCACAGAACACTTGTCGAAACCGGCATCGTCAATGGCTTCACACGTGCGAACAAAGAGAATACGGGCGCCGCCATCAAGGGCCTCCGTCACACCGCGCTCCGCTCTCTTCGTCGCCACTATGCTATGGTATGCAGTGGATATGAGCCGCAGTAGAAGCTACCCAAAGGGAATCATGGTATACTGGTTCTGGACTCATCTACCATTTCACGGAATGTTTCGAAACGATGTCACCGCGCTAGCCGGCGAAGAATAGACACCATTGATATTACTGTTACAGCTGCCCCCTAGTGCCCACACAGTTAATGAACGCACCCGTCTAGCATAAACACTAGCGTACTACTTAAAGTAGTGCGCGAGAGGCCCCAAGTGTGACTCCAACCTTCTCTTGGCAACTCATCGCTTTCATGGCAGCCACATACCAAGTTGCTGGTCTCAATCTCCTCCAGGCAAATAAAACAAAAGCAACATAACCATTGGACCAGGGTGGTCGGGTGCAGGTCCTCCGCGGGAGTGCTGGGGTCCTGGCGCAGTGGCCGGAGTCCTGGCTCGTAGGTAGTCGCTACTCCATGTTGTAGTCGGTCCTCGATAGATAGAGCCGTCGCCTCCTGTTATAGAGGTTTGGCCTTGGTTTCCCTTGCAGTCCGTGCCGGTCCACCATTTTCTAAAAGCGTTATTAGGAGGAAAAACATGGGTATTAAATTCGCAAGACATAAAGTATGGGGTAAACGTTCCAAGTCCAAAAAATAAATAATAAAGAAGTCCATTGTCGAACACACGACGCGCAACAAGGACATCAAGGCGACAAAGCTTGAAACAACAGGGAAAACAGTCTTCCACGACTGAACACAAGAAATGAAGCAAGGAGGGAAACGGAGGGATAGATGTGCGAAACTATGCACTGGTTTTTCATCCTGCGGCGCGTTAACGCAGCACAAGGACTTTCGGATTTTCTGGGGCAAGGGTCGAAAGGGCGAGGGGAGGGGGAAAAAGGACCGATGCCAAAGTATGCCGAGGTCGAAGAAGGGGTGGGAGGCGTAAAACGAGCGACCTGGCGAGAAAAAAACAGCAACCACTCTAAAGAAAACTCACAACTCAACGCCAAAACAAGCAGCGAACGGGGACGAGAAAACGTGGAATAAAGAATGCCCCGGGCCAAATGTGGAAGACAGGATCCGCTGAAGAGGTGTCGCACTTGATGTACCAGTAGCACCCGGTGCTAGGGACGAATTAAGATGTGCGAGAAAGAGAAATATGAAGATGCTGTGAAGACAAGAGAGCAGGCGACCAAGATAAAGCAGGGTGAAGACAAGAGAGCAGGCGGCAAAGATGAAGCAGGGTATAGGAAAGAGCAGAACAAGCACCGGATGCAGATTCGAGAGATCCAAGGGTATAGGGCCTAACCGGCGAAGCAGAATGATCCAGGATAACAACCAGCAGTGAAACAGGGGAGGGCCTCGGGGGTACAGCGACAGCGCCTAGGCAGTGAGGTCAAGGGTCTTACGTTCATCCCCGACCATTTCATGAGCACTAGGAATAGGATGCCAGAGGCGACTGATCCATCGCTTGAAGCCCGAGGTTCGAGACGGGGAGGCAATTCCCTTTGGTGACAGATGCGTGGGGGACGCAACGAGGGTCGCATTAGGTGACGCGGTGGCGCGAGAAGGCAATGGAGTAACGCGTAGATTCCTCCGCCCCGGGCGAGGCCTCTCTCCTCGATCGATACGGCTGATGAAAGACTCCAGGCGTCGCACAGGAACTGGACCGGAATAATTGTCGCATGGCTGAGGTTGCGGAACACCTTGGTCCAGAGGTGCATTACGACGCATGAAATGGCGGAACGACCAATTCGATGAAGGGCACGAGATCTCGGCGGCCCCAGAAGCCCAATTAGCACGAATTTCGTCGCCGTCCACCAACGTTGTCACGGTCGTTGCACAGGCAGGACGGGCGGCTTGCTGCTCCTTCTTTTCAGGCGCTGGTCGGCGGGAGAAGAGCTTAGCGGCAATTTTCTGAAGACCTTGAATGCCACTCTTAGCCTTGACTCTCCACAAAGCTTGAGCACGGTGGCGCTCGCGCTTCAGCGCCGGGGAAATGAAGTTGAAGTTGGGCAGCGGATCGTTCGATGGTTCACATTGGCCGAGCGAGATCGGAACTGTGGTTGTTGTCGTGTCTTTCTGATCGAACATAGGAATGCAAAGCGGAGGAAGGGTCCGTTTCTCGACTTTTTTCCAATCACTAAAATTCTTTCAGCACGGGAATCAAATAATCAGAGTGGACTCGTACCTCGATGCAAATAATGGGTGATTAAGCATAGCCTCATATAAAGGCCTGCTTTTGACATCCTTCTGAAGCATCTGTGCAAAAAAAGTCAATGACCCTGAATGAACAAACACCCATGTAAGACTTACACCGCGCAGGAGATCCCGAGCCTCGGGATGGAAATTGCTGTCAAAGTAAGGATCAAACTCGACAATGCCATCGGCTATGTGAAGACCGTCAACCGTGGCCCAGGGAGTCTAAACCAAAGTCAGCAATGATCCATCGAAGAATCCAAGGCTTACCCTTCCGGAGAGCATCTCGTACAGCATGACACCCACTGCCCAGAAGTCAATTGCGAAACCATACTTGACGCCCATGATAAGTTCCGGTGCCATATACTCTGCGGTGCCGCAGAGTGAACTCGCGAGATAGGGCGCTTGCGAGAGGCTGGTGAACGTCCCCGTGGGGTTGTAGGGAGAAAACGATTTCGGATCGTCGAGCGTGAAGACCTTGGCTAAACCTAGATCTGCAATTACGAGGTGACCATCGGAGTCGATAAGGATATTGGACGGCTTAAGGTCCCTGTGGATGATCCCTTGGCAGTGGAGATGATAAACACCGACAAGCTAATTTGGTCAGAATGCGGACTACAATCGTAGGAAGAGCACTCACAAGCTCTGCCGTGTATAACCTTGCTCGATCAACTGGAAGAATCCGGCGCGGATAAGTGCGGATGACGTCATGAAGATCACCTCCTGGATAGAACGCCTGCCATAGAGCGTAAGCCAATCCAACCACAAGTTGACAACATGCGCAATCACTCACAAGAGCTAGATAGAGACATTGTGCATCCTGAAAGCCTGCCTCGACTTGCATACAATGACGATCACCTATGACCCGCTTTAGGGCATCCAGCTCGACTCGAAATTGCTGGAGATCGCATAAACCCGCGCCTTGCCTCTTGATGACTTTCAATGCCATGGTCTTATTCGTAATCTTGTCTTCGACGCGGTAAACGACGCCGTTCGCGCCAGCACCAAGCTTCGCACGGACAATGAAGTCACTGAGGCTTGTCTCATTCTTGAAATTGGACCGCGGTAGAACTTCATTCGCTGAGCCAGTCGAGGCGTTGAGGACTGTTGTGCCAGATATGCGTTGATGGGACGGCACCGCTGCATGAGCCTTGCGGTGAGGAGCATGGATAGGGCTCAAGATGTCCATCGCCTATAGCAACCCGTAAATAAGTGCCACTGAACATCATGGAATCTCACGTACTTTGTGGTCCCTGGCAAAGAACGCTTCAATGAAGTCCAAGACGAATAGTCTTCTCCGGATGTCGAGCACGTCTGGGTCGTGGTACGCATCGCCGAGGCCTTCAAGCCCCTCAGTCTCTCCAACTGCAGAATCCATACCGGTGAGGACAGGCGGAAGGATTCCAGTTGCAGAAATCATGATGCTTGCGCTAGAGGGCCATGCGACGATGGCAGCAGCGTGACCGCCAGACGCTGCGGGAGTAGAAACAGACACGTTATACGTAGGAACCGGGACGCGGTTGACCTTATTGAAGGCAAAGGAGTTCTTGGTCGACTTGATGCTAGTCCATACCTTGGACAAGGACTTGGCCTTGAAAGCGTCAGAATAGATGACGAGAACGAATATAAAGGACACTTACTGGCTTGGTGATGAGACGTTCGCCTGCTCGGCCTTCGTAGAATAGTTGAAGTGCAACCATGTTGAAAGCTTGATGTAGATAAAGAGTGTTACGTGTGGAAAGAACGTTGAGAATGTAGTAGATGGTGAAAAGAGCGGATGGAGGATTCATTGACAAAAGGCGGTCTTTTATACATCATGTCTCCTCAGTCTGAACTGCAACGAGTACCTTAGGAAGCAGCAGTCAAGAAAGAAATTTGGATTGAGACTGTTTGACTGGACTGGAAGTTGGTTCAAGTGTAGCATCAATGATAACATAGATTACTCACCACGGCAATCTATGATGTCATTGAAGTATTACGCGTGTGGGACCGGTTCGAAAAGACGTGGATTTGAAAATTTTGGTCTAGACCGAGCATCCCACAAGGAACAACGACAATAACATGGAACATTCAATGTAGAGCCAGAGGGAATAAGTGGTATAGATGAATGCGCTCGAATGTTCAGTCAGAATCGTTCTGGCACCTAGAAGATCTTGTTGACATTCGTGGACCACCAAAGTATTATAAAATAGCTTTGGAATACTGAGTAGCAATGCTGCATTATCTGGATCGTATCGTGTCAATACGCGCACGAGATACGACTGCCTGGCTGAGAATCAACCGATCAGTATATCCTGAATTTCTTTGAGAGATAACCTGCCTGCTACAAAGTACGCAGGTCGTGCATGGTACGAGAGTTAGTAACGAAGCTGTTCCCTGTGAATGTAGGATATTTGGGTGCAGGACGGCCACACCCATTTGTGAACAACGCTACCAGGGACTTCTAGTAGCACTAGTGTCAAACGACCATGTCTTCAGGGGATGTTTTGAGATTTCACTATAGAGACATGTGTAGCACCATTTGAGCTCAAAGCACGAGGTCGTTGTCGACTTGAAGTCAGCCTAACCTAATAATTTGCTGACATAACGATCATCGAAACTTTTTTTGCCCCATCAAAGTCCCACTACGCTTTCAAAGACTCAAGAGTGCAAAGTCCTCAGCAATGGCGACACTAGTAACGCTACCTTCCCTGCTTCCAACTTGGACCCCACCCTCTGAACCAGCCTCCTCCATTTCTCGTGAGTGTCTCGCCATAATCATCTCACTTAGTGACATATCCTCATTCACGCAGCCTTTCTCCAGCGCAGACTCATTCCTGCAGGCGCAGCCTACCTAGCTCACATAAAACGCGCACTTAACAATTTCACCTTTGCTGAGTATGACAAGCAGCTCGAAGAGGAGCAGAAGCGCCTCGAGTTGCTTAACGCGGATGGCCTGAATGGGGAGGACGACCTTGGCGTCGGAGATGAGGAGGAATCTCCCGAACTCCTTTTGCTTGACGCAAAGGAGTGGAAGGTGTGCATATCTCGGGGCTTGTTTGCTACGATCTAAACTCTAGATATCATTTGCAGAAACAAGACCACTATCAAGTCCTCGGATTGTCACACCTGCGATACAAGGCGACGCCCGAGCAGATAAAGATTGCCCGTATGTAGCGGACTGCTGTCATCCTCGGATTTTCTGACGTATCGCTACTCCGCAGATCGCAAGAAAGTTCTGAAACACCATCCAGACAAGAAAGCCGGTGCATCGCATACCACAAACGATGACGCATTCTTCAAGTGCATCCAAAAAGCCAACGAGGTTCTCACGAATTCTGAACGACGGCGCCAATTCGACTCTGTCGACCCCATCTGCCTATCACTCGAAGAAGAAGATCCATCTGCCTCTGACTTCAAAGGCCAAGAAAATGACACTGCGCTCTTTTTCGAAACATTCGCGCCTATCTTCGAGAGGGAGGCACGATTCAGCAAGAAAACGCCCGTGCCAATGTTAGGCGAGAACGATGACCCAAAGGAGCACGTCAGTGCTTTCTATGATTTCTGGTACAACTTTGATAGCTGGCGATCATTTGAATACCTGGACAAGGAGGTGAATGAAGGAAGCGATAGGTAAGCGATAGGAACCACGAGGCTGTGCCTTTTCAGCTCACGTATTTCACCCGCAGCCGCGATGATAAAAGATACACTGAGAAAAAGAACAAATCTGAGCGTGCTCGTCGAAAGAAAGAGGATATTACCCGGCTCCGCAATCTCGTGGACCTTACTCTTGGTCTTGACCCTCGTATCAAGCGGATCAAGCAGGAAGAAAAGGAGGCTCGGGAGGCGAAGAAGAAAACCAAGGGCGGAATGAACGCTGCAGAGCAGAAGGCCAAAGCAGAAGAAGATAAACGTAAAGCTGAGGAAGAGGCCAAGATGAAGGAGGAGGAAGAGAAGGTAGCACGGGCGGAGGCCAAAAAAGCCAAATCTGCGGCAGCAAATGCAGCTAAAAAGGCAAGAAGGCAGCAGCGCGCCGCGGACACCGGTGAGGCTGCACCGTAGTAAAATTATCTGGCTAGTCGTCTCGTGCCGATACCATGGGCATTCATACTCTCACCGCTGCGGAATGTCATCAGTATTGAGACCGCGCTTTGGCAATTCTGAATGTAGAGAACATTCTTCTTTGGCAACTTGCGGGCTTCGAAGATGTGATGTACCTACATGATGGGAGTTCAGGAAGTGGAAAGAAGGCAGTATCCGATGGGTCAAATTCCAGGTGTCACAGGTTTCTATCCCAGCTCGCTAGAATGCCAGTGCAGCCGCCCGCCCCTGGCACACGTCCAAAGCACAACAAGGAGCAAACATTGCTGCAAGGCAGATAGAACCATCGCGAGGATGGCAGATTATGATAGATTGGAATTTCGCGGACAGGGTGGCAGTGACGTTGACGTGAGTCAAGTATCGGACCATGCGTCACGAAGTTTCATGAGGAGTAAGATGACCCCATACTGCTGCTGTGATTGACGTGAAGACCGCCGATCAATATTTTGTTCGCGTATCTCCGAGTCGCGTCGCAGACCATAGAACAGGATGACATAGAGGACCCTTTAAGTGCAGATACAAACCAGAACAAGGAAGGTTCCATGTATGTCAGTGGGGAGGCCGAGCGCTCGATTACGAGTTGTTCCAGAAGATTGTGCTTGGGAGATGTGATGCCAGTGTCGTTGTTTGTTTTACAGGTGTGAACGGTTCAAACACGGATAACATTGGGCACGGGAATACCACGGAGTTCAAGCTCAAAGTTCCAGCGGTTGCCAGAGAAAAACCAAAATACAGCAACAACCGGTCCTCTGGCGGAAAGAGCTCAATCAGCGGGTACCATAACTTGGTGCATGCTAGTGCATGTTTGGTCGCTTATTGTGCTTTATTTGGACTTTGTGGCACAGAAGAGATGCGAGGAGGTCGATTAAAGGATGGACACTCCGGGCCTGTCAACCTTCGTCAACAGTCTTTTTCTTCCAATTTTATGGTCCTTAAAGACCCTCTCATCCTCGTATCAATGTTTCTCATATCCTGCTAACCTACACTCACGTCGCGGGCGGTGAAGTACCACCATTTTGTCCGGGACGGTACTACCCCCTTGATTTTTTTCTGACTTACCAATCTCATCTACAAACATGGTAGGATGACCCAGCCAATCGTGTTCATCGTCATGTCGTCTAATCCATCCTCCATTCAGGTTCTCCTCAGTGATAAGAAATACGCCTGGTATGTCTTTCATTTCCTCCCATCATCATGTCTTGTCCTCATTATAATCACTCCGTAGTGAAACATGCATAAAGGGGCACCGCTCGTCCGCATGCAAACACACGGATCGCCCCCTTTTCGAAATTAAGAAAAAAGGTCGTCCAGTCACTCAGTGTGAGCACTGTAGAGAATTACGAAAAACAAAACAAGTACACGTGAAGTGTTCATGTGGATCTCAAGATCAAGGCCCCCCTGGTGCCCACGAGGCGTCCCACAGCAAGAAGGGTACGCCTAATTCGTCTCTGAAATTAATCTGTCTTATCTTCAAGGCCCCTCCTTGTTCTTCTTCAGGGACGCCGAAGTTACCGGCTACTGCTGCGTTTCCGCATGGCCTTCCTGAGGCCCTTGAAACGCTAGCTACTGTGCTGCCGGCATCGGACGACTCAGACCATAGCGGTAGGCCCGAAGCGCCATATTTTCATCTTCATCATCTTCAGTATTGACTTTTTCAATAAGGTGAAACTTCTTCAACTGGCTGTAGATGTAGCTCCGGTGGCCCATGCAATTGCTGTATCCCTCGCAAGCCTTCCACCCGCCGTCGCTTCTCAGGCGCGGAGCCACCTAAAGGAGACAAGCATCATTCAGACTCTTCCAAACATCGTCGTGCCGCCGTATCCCCTCCTCTTTCATCTCACGTCTTGGCGCGCATTGCTGAGCTCCGCCCAGTACTTCCAAGACCGGCTCACAGGCAACTCCCTCTTGATGGCTCTTTGCACAATCCATCTTCGAGCGTCCCTCACGGCCATAGCGCCCGCCATCATAACTACGACTTCAGCCCTTACGGTCGCGCTTACGGGTACACTCACTCAGATCACGCTCACGATCAAAATGGGCCACAATTGACTGGTGATCCCCGCATGTTCGCTGGACGTCCTGTTCACTCCCCACAGCCAGCCCTGGGAAGCCAGCCAGATGCATGGTCGTCTGCTGGGGCCTTCCCCTCTCTGTGTGCCTGTGGTGACTCATGCATGTGCCCTGGATGTAGCTTGCATAACAATCCACCAATCACCGGCGGAGCTGCCTATGCCTCATGCAGTAACCCATCCACTTGCGCGTACTGTCTCGATTGCACCATATTGTCCATACCAGCAGGCAATCCGCCTCCTATCATTGACCCGTCCTCTGATCCCTCGCAATCACAAGAATTCGATGAATGGCTCAGACAAGTCGCGCTTAGTGCGGGCGTCTCAAATTCGCAGCCGAATTTCAACCCGTATGAACTGACCATGCCACAAGCACAGCCCTATGAAACCGGAAGCTCGCGGATACCTGAGAATCCGTCCCCGTCGGTAGAGTGTTGTGGTGGGCGGTGTAAATGCCCTCGTAATTCGTGTGCCTGCCCTCCAAATTGTCGTGGATGCTCTCAAGGTTGTCAGTGTGATAATCACTGTAATGATCTGCGGCCCCGAACAACGTTTGCGGTATCTGGCGAACGGGGTTCGTGTTGCAGAAAGGCTGACTCAAATACGAACATTCCTTCAGCTGGGAGGCGCCTCCCTGATTTTATGGCTATGACGAATATGCGCGACCAGTCGTCTGCCCCTGGGGCGGGCGCCGGCGGTCAAGGATACTATGGTCAGCAGGGAGCATTCGTGGATTACTCTGAGGCTCCAAGTCGTTCGTCGTCCGGATCATCCTCGTCAAGTCGCATGCCCACGAGACCTCCGTCCGGACCGGTGAGTATCCGATGTTTGCCATTTACAAACTTCGACTGATCTGCAGTGTTTACTATCATCGTTTAGGGTTCTAGGCTGCTGGGGCAAAGTGGCCCTTCCAGTAGTAGATCGCCGCAGTCGCACGTTGGACCTCCCGAGAGTACCCGCAGTTTTACTACCTACGCGGAGTCCGAAAGGGCTCGTGGGGCTGTACAGTACTCGAACTATAACCCCTCCCTGGATGCCATGCGCTTCGACTAGGGAAGTCTGCCACGGATTGAATTCTTATGGATTTGATGTTATTGTCCTCCTTTCGTTTTTACGTTGTGCTTGTCTGCTTCTTGTGGCTCGCTGGCTTACTGATGGACATGCAGTGGCCGTGATTGCCCCTTATCTATATTTTTCGTCTCGTTATGATTTTTTGCCTTCTCTCGACGCCGTGTCTTGCTCGACGGACGGGATAGAGATTCATCTAGAACGTCTGCAGGGCTTCATTCTTCTTCTTTACCATGTAAATTTCCATATACGTTTGCTCCAGCAGCAGATTTTATAATTTTTCATCATTGCTGCCAGGCCTGTACGAGCGTCCCCAGAGAAAAGAAAGTTCATTCGAGTCAGCATAAAATGTCCATTTGGTCCTCCTGGGGATGGATCAAGACGTTTTCCTTGTCCTGATTAACATTGCTCTCCGCTTCTGAACACTGCAACTGCTCCAATAACACACGATTATGATTCTCTACATTGATCTGTGTGGACAAGTCAGGTGGGTATTTCACCGTGCCCAAACAGTACTCGACATACCTTGATCGGTGGAGGCCACTGGAGATCCAATAGCTCTGCGCCTTCTGGGAGCGCCTTCGAATACAAGAGAAGGTAAGGTCCTGCGCCGAGATGCAGACCCACCGGGTCCTCCAGCACATTTTCCTCGGACACCTGTGGGGCGTGAGCTTCACAGCAGGTAGGTCATCGAGGTCTCTCATACCTGGCTAATGGATGAGTCCTCTATCCTCCACCACGCACCCTTCTCTTGCACATAGGAATAGAGGTGTTTCCTGCCATACAAACCGTCGTGTACCAGCGCTACGCGGAGGTCATACTACATACGGATTAATGGCTCATTCTGGACGGTGGATACGGTCACTTACTCTGGCGCGTTGGAGCTCAGGGCAATCCAGGATTGTCGCGGCTTGATCCCGCATCTTCGCAATATTGATGTCTGTAGCTACGACGGGGTGGGCATGATAGTTAATGGCTCGCCAAGCAGAAGTATGTGCTCGCTACCTTCGATTTCCTTTTCTAGCTGAGCGAGAATACTCTTTAGTTTGTTAGCCATAATTTGGTTGACGTGAGCACGTTCATCGGTGTCCTTCGCATCCGCCACGTTCTCATAATAGTATATAGATGACCGCAGGTCCGTTAGCGTGTCTTTTTCCTGAAAATCAGTCCAGGTCAGCGCAACGGATACAGCAAGCCGCAAAAAACGAACATTGAAGTGGGCCAAAGACTTGTTATGCAATATCAGCTTTTGGATTTCCGCATGAAGGTCCCGCTGCTCCCCCCTCTTGCTCTCCGCAAGCTCAACGTTTTCCTTCAGGAATTGATCGAGATAGATGTGCTTCGGATATTTAAATGGCTTGCGCTCGCCCATGACAGTGCCCGAGCGCGCAAGATGAAACGTAATCACCTCCGAGGGCTCGAAAATTACTTGGTGTTGCTTGATATCATTCTTATGATTGGAAAGCTGGGCAGAAAGGCGACCGACGAGGTCATTCGTGTCGCTTGGTCCAAGGGCTTCGACGCGGACAATGGAGGCATCTTGCAGGAGCTCTCCGGGCTCGTCGTCAAAATTGCTGTTCCCATATTGGAACTGCATGACGCGTTGTCTACGCATTATATATCAGTGAGACGGAGAGGAGTAGCCGATGCCATGTAGTACATTGCCTGTTCAGTGCGAATGAATTCATGGGAAAACACTTTATCGAGGGCGCCTGCTACCTTTTCGAAGAATCCTGGTTCTCCATTGATCATCGCGCATACAACCAGCTCAAAGAAACGCACGATGAGATAGGTCTCCTGGTGGTTGCGCCGGGTTCGCCCAGGGCTCAGGCTTGAACCCTTCGAGCACTTCATGAGCGTCCAAATCCACAAGCTTTGCGAGGTCCATGTTGGTGAATGTTTCGACAAGCTTCCACATAAGGAGCTCTTAGGCGCTGTCAGCAATGGCTATAGAACATTACAAAACACGTTTACCTGGTCCATTCTTTGGAGGTTCAGCTTCCGTTGCGCCTTCGGACAGAGCTGGCCGCCAATTGGCGACCCGTTCACGAATTTGTGGAACATAAAAAAGCGCCTGGAGAATCAGAGCTGCATAGACCATCGTGTGTTTCGTTGGTCGTAAAGTCACAGGCCTGCACAGATGCGTTTAGTAGAGGGAAATGAATGAATTAGAGACATACCAGCCTTCCTTCCGCCATTGCTGATCAAGGGGTAAAGGCTGGTATTCGTCGCCAGTATCAGCCTGCTCAAAGCTAGCTTGTATAGCACGATCCAGGTCATCCGCACCAGCAGTATTCTGCTGAACACGGCATGAACACCAAGGCACCAACATGAAGCACGGACTGACCTACATTCGAAGGCACCATCGCCCAATTGGCATCAGGAGGCCGCTCGCTCGGTCCAAACTTCGGACCCTCTTGGGAGGCTGTCTCGAGCGACGCTTTCAAAGCACGAGATAACTCGTCATTATGCTCGTCGTCAGCCGTGAGGTCGATATTGATCGGCGAGTTCGGGCGAACAGCGGGAGGAGGCAGCGGTCTAGGCTGTATTACTTCCATCTGCGAGTGCGACGTCCACAGCGACGACGTCTCCTCTCCCCTGTCGCCCTCGATCATGGCGGAGCCTGCCTTTTCTACATCGCCATCGAATTTCCGTAGGACGCGCCTAGCCACTTCGTGGTCCACACCTCCATCCATCAAGGTGATTAAGAGCTCGATGTTATTGGACTCTTTCGCTTCATCGTGATGGTGCATGCTTGGCCTACTTACGAATAGATATAGTTAAGTGTGCTGGCTGGCAGACTGAATTGCGTTAGAATCTAAGCGTTAGGCCAATATTTGGCTCAGTGGATCATGGAAATGGACATATCAGGCACCTTAATTAAGCGCCTACTTTAGCATCATGTGATGATTCAGATCTCAGAGCTCAAGGCATATATCGCACCAAGGTCTCACCACTACACAAGTTACGCATCGGCTATCCAAATCATGCATTTTAGTATCGAAGGTTCTAAAATATAGGCTGTCGGCAGAACATTTAGTTGAAACAAAGCGCCTGAGGGAAGTAAGGATATAACACATAAAAGACATAAGAGATAAAGTCCGTTCGAAGCAAATTATACAGTCAGGTAAGCAGGGGATAGAAAGGCTACAAACGACGGAATAGCACTGCGGCGAGAAAGTAACACAAATTCGGAGCTGTCTGATAGGATGTAATACAATAGGTTGCGAGAAAAGAGGCTCAAGCCAAAGAAAAGAATGTCTACTGGTGTCCGTTTGGGAAAACGTGGTACAATCCACTTGATGATTAAATTAAGCTGCAGGATGATTATCTGCGCGGGGCGTCAGGACATCACTACTTCCTCATGACGCAGAACACTCACTATAAATACCGCCATACTGCCCGCTGATATACATGGCATCCTGCTGTTGCGGCGGCTGTTGCTGTGGATGAGACTGGCTATAAGGCATCCCCATCTGTGGGAACGATGAATAGTCGTTCCAAAATTGCGGGTACCGCCCTGTCCCAGCTTGATCACTGGCATATGTACCAGAGACGCTCCCATGCGCAGTCAACCGCGTTTGTCCTTGATGCGAAGTCGAGGACTGCGAGTTACCTGCCCGACGGTTGTCGACCAAGCCTGTGCTATACATCTGTGGAAGCACAGATGTAGACAGTGTGCCCGGGAACGAGATGTATGATGATCCATCGGAGGTCCATGGGTAGTACGACGGCTGCGAAGTTGACGTAGGTGCCGCTCCAAAGTCAGCATGATGCCCCGCGCCAGATTCCTGAGCGTGACCGACATCATGCGACGTTCCGCTAAACTGAGTCGATCGCCAGGTGTTGGCATACCCTTGCCCCGAACTTGGTATGTGAGGTGAGCTGCTTGGCGGGAGGACCTGCGGCTGCGAACGTTCGTATGCATCCTCTGATTCTATTGAATGCTCGGCTGTTCGCTTCTGGCGCTCCTGAGAAGTAAATGCAAGGCGCGCTTGGCTACAGTTCGAGGGATTTATCATGACGTTTGAACCCCGAAGAAGTTCATGGGCACGTGCTGCGGAGGGCCAGATGACTTCCATGTCTTGCAGCGCGTCCATGCACTTGAACAGACCCATCCGTGATTGGGGGTCATTCGGATAAATAGACGCTGCATATAGGATGAGAATACGATCGGGCGAAGAAAATCAGATCGTGACGTACAGCTCGTGACATGCATGATACCCGCCGTAAAGATGTAGAAGCAGAGAAAAACGGGCGCGCGTTGCAGACAGTACTTTTCCCGATAAGACGAAACTAGACACATTTTACGTCAGAAATTGCTTGTCAAGGAATGTTAAAATAGTTTACCGATTGATGAGATGTGGTTTGCAGCACCCACGCACAGCTCATAATGTTTTTTGCTCGTCGCACACGCTTCCGCATCATCTGGACTATCCGGTTTCCTGAAAAAGTATTAACATCACTCAGCAGCGGAAAAAATTCGGAGCGCTCACCCCTTCTGAAGGTACGCGTTCCTTATGCTATATGACCAATTACTTCCCAAGGAATAGCAGACAAGCGAGAGGGCACTCACAAGGGGCGATGTAATAACAATGTCGTACACCAATATTGCATGTGCAACGTCATAATATGGGGCGGAACAGTCGCGCCCTGCTTCAATTGCAAATGCTCGGGCAAATCGAGGTACCACTTATTCAGCAGCTCCTCAAGTTGCGCCGCCTCGGCGTGCCGAGAAGTCACCGGATGGATGGCATACATCGACTGTACGAGCTTGGCAAGAATGGCCGCTGAGACATAGACTCAGCTATAGCGCTGGACGGTCAATGAAGGTACTCACAGAGAATTGCAGATGCATTAAAGCTAGATAGCACGCGTCCGGGTATTGAACACCGCATCTCTGCACTAGGCGGGTACCCATGTCCGCGGGCATCAGGCGGCAGCGACTCATGAGGGGTCCATAACTCCATCTCCTCCGCCTAAAAACAAACACCGTCATCACACCGTCTCATCAATATAACAATATTTCCGTACCTCGTCCTCACTCGGCAAAAGTGTATCGTAATCCCGCTCGAAGATGGCAAGCGGCCTTCCGATGTAAGTGCTCACATACCCATCAAGCACAACACATCCCCACCATATCCGCCGCCGTTCCTGTAGCTCTTGTGGGCCGAACAAACGCCCAACGTCTGCACGAGCCCAACCGTCGGCTGCGCGGTGCATACCGAGGTCCTGCGCCATACGTACTGCCATACCCGTGTACACCCAGGCTTGCGCCATGGCACCAATCCCAATCTCTCGGTACCCGAGTAGTAGGAGAGCTTGGACGGTGCTTGGCAAAGAAGATGCATAAGTGTTGTCGAGAAGTGTCTTGGCAACGTTAAAGTACTGATCGCCTGCAGTCCACATCGGGGTTGGCTCTCGGAGTGACGATGACGACGAGAGAGGGGGGGAGGAAGGTGGGAGAGAGGAAGATGGTGCATAGCGTTCGGCAATAGAAAACATGCTTAGGAGTAAAAGCGGTGAAATATGGCGGCGGGCACGGTGGAAGGGCGACGGAGATTTCGAACCCTGACCATCTGATGCAGGCGACGGCGCGTCGGCTGCAGATGGATTTTGATACCTGACATAGATGTCAGTGGCAATCAAAAGAAATTCGTCAGGTGACACTCACGCCTTGAAACCATCCCAGAAAGCCTCCTTGTGCAAGACTGGGAATGCCGGATGTACATAAGTAAAATATATCTGTAATAAATGCTCTTGAACGGCTGGATCGGGCATGAGGCTGCTCAGATCTCTGTCCACGACTGATAAACCCGTCAAAGAGATAGTAGCGGTGCTCGGGCTTGCGGCAGAACCCGTCAACGCATTAACGCTGGGAATTACGGGCGACGTCGCATTTGTATCAGATGGAGGGAGCGGCGGCCAGACACGGGCCTTGGGGAAGCGCCTGTAACATGTGAGCCATTGATTCAGCATATCGGTGAACAAATCGCTCACCAGATTCCACCTTCATTCCGAGCTTCCTCCTTCGCATTATACCCCAACAGGTAAAGACCACTTGCCTTGCCGTGATACCGAACTTGTTCGTCCTCGTTCAAGGAGAGCTGGCCCACGGCATCCACTACGTCATCTTCGTCCTCAGAATCCGTACTGGCACGTGCATGTGCTTGCGAGTGGTCAGAGAGATCCGGAGATGATGAAGAGCCAAGTCGCCGGCGTTGACGGCGTCCGTTATCGCTGAGTGAGGTAGACGGCGAAGTTCTGTGTTGTGAAAGTTGGATCGTGCGCGGTTTGTTAAGGGAAACGGCGCCAGCTGTAGGCGGGCGGGATTGCGATGGAGACGAGTGGGAGAGCGATAGAGATGATGAAAGGAGAGATGCAACGCGGTCCTGCCATTCATTCGAAGGGCTGTACAAATGAAAAAAAAAAAAGGTTCAACGCTGCTGCACAATGGGGATGAATTATACTTACTGTGTGGACTGTAAGTCAATACCACTACCCTCGATTGTAGTGGCAGTATTTGGGCGTGTTTTAGTGTTGCCACCTTTTCGTCCTTTGACACCGTAGGAGGATGAATCGACACGATTGAGGATCTCACGAGCAAGAGCGTCCTGATTGGAAATTTATCAGTATGCGTGTCCAATCAGATGTGTACGTTGTTAGCCAACGAAGGTGAGAATGAATGCGTTGGGCAAAGAAAAATGAACTTCGGATACCAAGGCACTTGTGAATACACTGGTGTCAAAGTGCAAATTCATGCACACAAAACCAAAATGAGCAGTTCACGAAAAATACTAACCTGTCTCAGGGTATGCAATACATCCTCCAACCCTGCAGCGCCGCCCGGAGGTGGCCTATCTGCCTCGCCAAACCTGCACAAAATTAGTGATTATTAAAATATATATAATGACCTATATGCACCTATCGCCATGCTCTGCCTCGACAGCGAGGAGAACACCAAGTAGGGCCTCGGTTTGGTGCAACCGAGCTTCGATGGCGTCAATGTACCCCTTAGGGGGGCCGCGCTTGCGCGAGGGTCCGAGGAATGTACACGCTGCAGATTGAAGGACGTAATCAGGTCAGAAAATGCCGAGAGCGAGCAATCGGATCATTGTGAGCATGACGGGTAAAGGTGTTGATACACGTAGAATAAGTGATAACCTCAATTACGGACGCGGCGATATGTCAAGGATCGTTGAGATGCGCCGATGCAGATACAGGGAATCGCCGGGGTTCCAGCACGCCAGTCACACGTGGCAGGATATCAACATCAAAGGCGGTGGTTGCGAAGGCCACAAAAGGGAATTCATGATGGATCGAGTGGTTGAAGAGGGTAACGAAAGGTGACCACATCAGGGTGGCGTCAAGTGGCGTTGCATGGATATGAATGGATACCGAGGACCGATTGAGTACAAGGAATGGGAAGAGGGAGGGAATGAGAAGGAAAGCATGGTCAGCAGGTAATCAACTATATGAAATTGGAAGACTCACGCGTCCCCAGCATGATGCAGCTTTTGCAAGCCTCGCCGTCTCCTGCGCGTTCGCACTTGCATTTACTTTTGCGACATTGATCGCAAGCTGACAAGGGATGAATTGAATAGACATATGAGAGGAACAAGTACCATACCTTTGCTGCTCCTTCTCCTAACGACTCTGTCCGAATAGGCAGATGAAGTATTAGGCGTGCCAGAGGAGCCCTGAAGATCTGTCAACTCGTCGCCATCGTCGTATTCGTCGGGGAATGACAGTGCATTCAAGTCGAGAGAGGAATTTCCTGAGCGTTTACCGAGCCAGGCGTCCTCTGGATGTGCCATGGATCCGAAGCGGTAGTATGGACGGTCTGGTAGAGTATTTGATGTGGTAGCGAAATTATGATTATGTTGCGCAGTATTAGACGCTGATGCAGATTGTGGAAAATGGAAAGAAAAGGTGTGGGGAGGTGAGGGCGAAAGATCAAGATAAGGTGATGAGGAGAGTTCGGATTTTACACTGGCAGACTGGGAACGTGCAGAATTACTGCCTGCACTATTTGGTGGATCAAGAGGGTAATGAGGCGATGGGTGTGAGTCTAATACATAGTATGCATTAGTTGGGATTGCCATGACACGGATGAAAGAGAAAGAAAAGGGATTGAAGGGAGACAGACATGAATCAAGGTCCCGTATTTCACAGATTTCTCGATCTCCGTGCCAAGCCAAACGACTCTGAATGCAAGTTTCTGAATCGATGAGCTGTGTTTCGCGGCTACTACGATGCCTAGATTTCAACCCTTGATTTCTCCTCGGAATGACATCGACCCTTGAAGTCCATCCCCGCCTTTTTTTACAAGATCAAGTCGTCACTCACCGAGAATACACTGCCCCCAATGGTATACGTTATTTGCGAATGTCGTGGCGTCAGAAGCTTCAAGGTCCAAAGTTTGGATCTTCAATTCTTCTATGACCACGTACGTTAAGGTAGGTAGTCAAGGTCACCCTTTGTTCATGTAAGCCCTCCTCTCAACATGCGAACTTCCTGCTTATTACAGTTCAATCCAGCCTCACTTTCTCCTTCTTCCCACTCACTTTGGCCCATATGTCGCATACTGATATACGTTATTATTAGAGCAGCTTTTCAACTTCGGTACGAACCTGAGAAGAAATTAAAATTCTCTTCTATCGCCTTCAAGGGCGTCTCCCAGTATCTGAACGGTCTAACGGCGTACGTTCACCGATGCGGCCCACTAACTCTTTACAACCAGTAATCCGTCGTATCGGAACCTCCAACTCTAACCCCGTAGCCCCGGAGCGTTCGAACTTCCGAGTCGACTCGTGACTCCAGTGGTCAACCGAACACAGCATGAATCTCACTTTTGGAAAAGAGGGCTGGTACTACGCGGTAGACCACATCTTGAAAAGGTAACCCCCTCTAGTCACAAAACTAATTTCTTGGCAAACACGCGACCTTCGCCTTATCCAAACTCATCTTCGAGCGGCTTCCGAGGACCCGTAATCTTCGCACTTCAACTTGGACATGTGTTCCGAGGATATTTATTCGCTCTAGTACTCATACTGACCATCATCTAGTCTCCAACGAGCTTCTATCCTTTGGCTGACACTGATCGATGTCTTACTCTAATTCCTTGAAAAGTTATTTGGTAAGGACAATCAAATTTTCACTTGGACGACTCAGATCAGCCACTGTAAAAGCGTCCGGCGGGTGAGAAGTCGTCCCCACGTGAGCCGTCTCCGTCTCCGCCATCCCCTGCTAGGGTTCTATTCACGTAGATTCTCCTATCACTCGCTTCCTTGCCACCCAATTGTTCTTTCATTATTTCCTGTCTGAACCGTCGGTACCGTCCCTCAAGGCACAGGTCCAGTCAAGTGCCACCTATTTCATATTTGCCCGTGTTTCCGTCTTCGATCGACCACGTGGTTATTTCCGTGATCTGCGCTCCGAGATCGACCCGTCTCCTCCCGCCTCTACCCTTGTAACCAGCCTCGTCACCCCAGATAATTTCTTGACAGATACATTTGTATTCTATCCATGCCTGGACATGTAGGCCAATTTTCAACGTTGGAAAAAAACGCAAGTAGGTACGATCCAAGTAAAAATATTTCGCGGGCTTGTACCAACTTGTACGTACATTCAATTAAATTTTCTAGCTCCGAGTCGAAGTACGCAGATCTAAAGTTCATGACGACCAGGGACGTTAATTCTTCCCTGTTCCTGTTCCCGATCTCAACACTTGGGTCGGGTATCTCGGAAGACCCACCTGGTCACCTATGGTTGCGTATGAGCAGCGTAAGACCATACGCATGGATCACCGCCGTGGACGAAATTTAGTAAACATTCGGCGACTCCCCAAGTATTGGGATCTTCCAACCCAACTCCCTAACGTAATATTGAGGGGTCGAATTTGAATGGCTTGTACCAGGTCCAGTGTATTGTATCATGTATTTTTGTGTCATGGAGATGATATGCCGGACAGCGCACGAATTCATGCCGATTCATGCTCCTTTTCCCTGCAATGTCCGTGCTATCAGAAATATCGTCTTATCAGGCTGGGAAACGAACGTCAGGGACTACCTCGACTATGTAGCATAATGTCAGTCCAATCCGCCATATTGGAATACCGTACCGCATGGGCAGTCAAGTTTCAAAGTCGTTGTGCTCTCTCAGAGGAGATGGATTAGGCAAGTGCCAACAAGACATTCCTGCTGGTTGCGTGTTAGCACAGCGCTACAGAATAAAATGATATGCAAACTTGCAGATCCCGCCGTAACTGGATTGCAGTTCTACACTTCGCACGCTCAGGGAACCACGTGGAAAGGGGAGGAAGATGACGATACATACATCTTGTTGATCGAGATGAGGTGTCTTCGAGTTCGATCGGCTAGAGGGCTGGCCCCATTGACTGGATTCTAATATCACACCCCTACATCCGGCAGGATCCCTCCCGCGAAAAACGATAGACACGTGTGATTTGGACAACGCAGGATTCCCGAAAAGAATGAGGCTTGCACTAGATCCCGCGGGTGAGTTACTGTTGCCGTCGGTATGGATGGTTCGCGGTACCTCTCGTGATGCCGCCCAATCTCGTGACGTCGTGAGGTGATGACCCAGTTCTCATGACAGAAGCAGAGACAAGGACCTGTGGAGTGGGTAGCCGTAGGGTCGCAGTGAAAAGGGCAATGATGCCCGCGAGCCTTGTAGGGCAAACATTCCCGCAAACCGCGCATGTGTGGAAAAGGAAGATATTCCCGCGAACCACGCATGATTAGACAAGGAGACCACTAGACTCGTCTGATCGGAGGGA
Organism: Suillus clintonianus; assembly: GCF_016758775.1. Taxonomy (NCBI): domain Eukaryota; kingdom Fungi; phylum Basidiomycota; class Agaricomycetes; order Boletales; family Suillaceae; genus Suillus; species Suillus clintonianus. Next base: position 104,270 of record NW_024539270.1, on the reverse strand, counting down.
AGATAATTGGATAATATAACTCGGTACCTCCCGGTGGTGGACGAGTTCCTGGACAATCTCGTAAATGGGCAAGGTGACTTCCGAAAGACGGAGGCGAACTATAATGAAACTTACATAATGCTTGGTTAGTGCGCGCCGCCGTACGATGGGAATGGCCGTACTGTTCTGAGCCGTAGGGTTGGGTTTGGTGACTTGTACGGAAGTCGGTGGTTGAGTAGATACATTGTATGCGTAGACATCATCTGTGCGTATCGGCAAGCGTTCAGTATGTAAAGAATATGTATACAACCACATGAGCGACTCAAGAGGTGTCTTTGGCAAATATGGCTCACCCAGTAATTTCAACCACGGTCATGAAGAGTAAATACTGGCAACCTTGAGTGGCTCAAGGGTAACTTTGGCAATCCGAAACATGGCACACCAATTCGACCGCGGATACCCATCCCCGTCGTATCATCGGTATGAACGCGCAAAAATTTCAGGAAACTGCCAAGATTCAAAAAAACGCACTGCGTGGTAGATGAAAACGACATTACCGGAGTGGGCAGTGTGCATAGCACAGACAGAGCCCTGTCCATGATTAGATCTGGGGTTTGGGGTATGTATATAACGAAGCGCCTAGGCGTGCATTGACCTTTGATCAAAAGATGAAGATGAAACGAAAAGTGGGTGTCATAGTGCGATGCTGTGCTCACTGGTTGATCAAAGTTTGACAGTTTTGATCACATTATGAATCTCCGAGACGACGTTAACCGAACCCTGGTGACCTTGTCGTTCCCAAACGATGGAAATTGAAAGAATGAAGCAGAGGTTAGTGGAACAATGGGGAAACATAGGGAAACATCCACTACAGTTGAACGGTGGCGGAGTTGTGTCACGGGTCTGTCCACATTTCATCATCGTCCATGGCCGCAACCTCAGAACTCCAACTTTCCAACCCCTCGACTACGGTTGACCGCGCCTATAAACTTCTTCTGCTAATCTGTGGCTCATCACCCTCATAAATCATACATCATGTTTGGCTGTTGCGTTGCTGGTCGTCTGTTGCAAACCGACCTGCAGCAGGTGGACGAAACACATGCACTATTCGAGATCCCAGCCGCTGAGAAAGTCAATCATGTGTGCGTCTTTTTGCTTGGTACAGGTCAGTGTTTCATACTCCATCGCTCCATTAAACATATGTGATGACTTATCTTATGCCGATCTGCAACGCAGTTCCATTCCCTGATGGATTTGGCGCGACCGTCCACTTTTTCTGGCCTGGAAAAGGTTCACAAATACTTGGCATGTGCGCTTACCTCTCCTTAACTGAATGCAAAGACCTTCGACCTTACTTGCGAATGACAGGCTCTCGAACGATAAACCATCAGCCATATTCCGCCTTCGGTCAGCCTTCTCCTCCACATCAGCGCCCCCATCAGGCATATCAACCCCCTCTGCGTTTACATCCGCAACTTTATCTTCTGCACAAAGTTCCGGTCAAGTCACAGCCATACTCGGACTTGCATTAGAACCTCTTGAAGCAATAGCCGCACAACTTGCATCTCTCCCCCAATCTCAAGCCCAGAACGCTATGAATATCACCCCGACCCCGACCCCAGCATCATCACTGGCATCAATAGCCAAACCCGCAGATCCATCTGTACTTGCGGAAAAAATAGCGAGGCACCTGTTCAACTATATAGCTGGCTTTGTGCCAGCAGGAACGAGCCTAGGCCCTGACAGTACTGTTTCAATGGGTGTCATTGCTCGATGGTACGAAAGCTTTATAGGGAAGGTGAGGGCAGGCGGTATCGGGTTTTTGGAACGTAATGAATAGCTCCAGTCGCGAATGGATATCTGGCATTTGATCGATTATGATGAATTCGATTTTCCTGTTCATCCCTGAGGGGCTCAGGCGGTTACCGCCTACTACTAACTTTGAATCTAGTATCAAGTCATCTGGGGTCTGTGAGCCTTGACGGTCAATGGCAACGAACCCACAGCATGCATGGGAAGTTTGCGAACATGAATTTCTTCATTTGTTCACTGTTGTGTCACGATGAACAATCCATCGTATTATTCGGGTTGTGGGTATGTTTTATCATATTGGTAACTCACATCATTGGTCAGGTGCTCTCAGCTGCTTCAGAATTATTCGCCAGTACCAGTATACTGCCTTGAATAACGTTTCAGGATCGGGCTCCTACATCCAAGCTAGCAGACAACTAACTCTTTTCGCGATTCTTTTATGTACAGCCTGCATCACCTGCGGCCTGGGTGATATAACGAGGTTAGCAGTACGTTACCAGTCATCGTAACAATTGTGCTTATTTCAAAGAGGCTTATCTCTGGGTCAGATGTTGGCTCCTGTGATCGCTATCTTGCAACGCCCATCTCCTTGCAAGTGCGTCGTGCGATCGAACAGCGTTTTTGAGATCTCGACACAATGATCCCCGTTGGTCCCTCCCCGCGCCACGAAGCTGGTGTGAATTGCACAGTTTTTTCCGCCGGTAGAAAGCCAGCAGGTTTTGCAATGGTTGCACTGATGTGTGAACATCTACTAAGATATCCTTAAAGAGGCTTAATGTGAGTATAAACATATCAATCCACTATATCATGACGATATCCGCTCTATAACTGAACCTGTCACTCATAGTGCGATGAATTCAATGTATGCATCATCTCATGACTATTCAGTAATACAGCCTTTCAGATGGCAGTTAATCTCTTTCACTCGTGACGTGTTTTTCAACCTTTGAAGACTCGTCAAATCGACATGCCCACCTCGAGGATGCCTATGACCCACGAGGCCTGGTAGACGACACGTAAAACAGGTTCATGCACGTTCACTACCATCGTTCTAAGCGTGAACTCTCCCACAGGGCATGCACTTGACCCTGCGTATAGCAGTCACATCATCATTGTCATCCCTCCACACTACAAGTAAGTGTATGATTGACGTAACATGCTGGTCTCCCTTTTGACTAACCACTCATTCATTTTCACAATCACCTGCTGCGCACACGTACATTAGCATGCTCGGCATGCTCGTGCTTTTACATCACCGCTTACCACCCTATATTTAGTAGACTGTGCCCGCGACATTGCACCTCAGTCTTTTCCACTTAGACAACAGAGGTGAGATCCTTACGTTTATCATCATGCTCGATCCTTACTAACGTCTAAGTAATCTTTCGTTTGTCTGTCGCAGGTACCTACTTCAATATCAGAGTCTTTTCCATTCAGACCGAGTCTTTCGATTTTCTATCGCACCCAACGTCCGTTGATCATATTACCCTGGTGCGTTCAAGTCACTAGCTACGATGTGTCATGTTAATGATACCAGAGAGTCAGATCACGAATTACCAATGGCAACTTGTGCTTCTGCCCCATTTGATCATGCTCAAGCAGACGTTATCTTACGGTCAGCTGACGGGGTTGAGTTTCGAGTCTTCAAGCTCTTCCTCTCCCTTGCCTCTCCATTATTTGAGACCTTGTTTGGCCTTCCCCAGGCACCTGATGGCGCTACCGATCAAGAGATGAAGGATGGCTTAGCAGTCATCGCCATGTCTGAGGACAGCAAAACACTAGATTCTTTTCTCAGGTTTTGCTATCCATCGACACTGGCAGAAGATCCTTCCCTCGAGAACCTGGAAGACATCCTGTCTATTCTCGCAGCTGCGAGGAAGTATTCGCTAGACCTGATCGAGAGAAAAGTGTGTCAGGCTCTGGCGAATCCGAAGGTTCTCGAGACGGAACCCATTCGCTGCTTCGCGATTGCCCAGAATGCACGACTCAAGCATGAAACCATCACCGCTGCCAGACACACCTTACGACACCCGTTAGTTCCTGCGCAATTCCCAGAGATCGGGCTTATCACCGCGTCCGAACTTCTTGCCCTGCTAACATACCATAAAAATTGCGGTATCGCCGTACAACCTTTAACGAAGGACCTGAAGTGGTTGACAGATCACTATGTCAATCAAAATGCCTGCCGTTGGCTATTAGGCCCCTACTACAACGGGACCTGTAGCTGTGGACAGGTTACCGACAACAAATTTTCGCTCTGGGGTATTCAGACGGTTACATGGTGGGCAACATATATGCAGGAGTTGTCCGAGTTGTTGATGGATAGACCGTCCGGCGACACTGTGAGGACAGCAACAGACAAGACAATCCAAAAGGTTAGAAGTAAAAACTGTGGCGCTTGTTCTAGCTCCGTGAAGGCAAACATGACGGAGTTTAGTGACTTGCTTGCTCTGAAAGTCGACGAGGCAGTCGCTCCGGTATGCACCTTGCTCTATATCAGAGAAAGATTCTGAGACTTCCCAATAGATCGAGCTGGAGGTGGACTTTTGACCCTCATCAGTAAGGCAATACACAGCATATGACAAAACATTTTCTGAACGCCTTTGGGCAGATGATGTCTGTGGGCTTGTGTTGAAGAGTGGTACCCAAGAGCCCCCGGAGTGTCCGTGTTGACTGGTTCTTAGAGAACGAGATGTGTTGTACTCGATCGAATTGTAAATATATGCCCATGTATTAGCACCCAGTGTTTGCGCGTGTACAACGGTGTATGCTTGAGCCCGTCAATCAGGAGGAACTGAATCTGTTCAGAGCGCTCCAGAGTCTCTCTCATAGAGCCAAGTATCCAATATTTGCGAAAAGAACGCCACAGTATTTAGCACGTACTACTATATGAATAAAATAAAATAAACCAAGTATTCAATACCCAGTCTAGATCTGTGTACGTCGTCTTGGTAGTCTCTCGCTGTCCAAGTAAATTCACCTTCGAATAACGGTTGGAAACTGGTCAACTTCAGGCTCTGAGAATGGTGTATAACGTGCATGAATCCCACACCGTGAGCGGCAAGTGAACCGTGTCAAATACAGTTGTAATGAACATATGGATGTTATTCTATGCGCTGTATCGTCCGTATTAGATTACAATATTCAGATCTCTGGTATCACAGGTGGAATAGCACCCGAAACTCGCCCAGCGCGTTCAAGAGATCCATCCTGTAGCTCATACGCGGGACGATACCGCGGTGGGAGGCTGACACTATTGGCACTCTTCTCATTAACCTCGGCATGGCATTGAGTATTTGGATCGTTTGCCAGAACCTGGAAAGGTCCCAATAATTCGATGGAGCTCCCAGGTGGCTCTGTCTCCCTCAAATCACAGACAGGGTCGGCAAAGCATGTCTGGTCGGGATTATTGGCAATGATGGTAAAAGAACCGAGACTGCCCGCCGAGCCGTTCATAAACGACTTCGGTGGAAGTGGTTCAGCAAGACACATGGTATTTGGATTGTTCGCCACAATTGTGAGTGAAGAAGGAAGAGTGTTGGACGAATCAGAATCCGTGACAAGTAGGGCTGGATTTGGGAATGTGTTATATGTAGATCCCAGAGACGTGTAACTGCGCGGGCGTCAATCAAGGTCTGCGAAATAAAAAATAATCCCCACCCTTCATCATATAACGTGCAGTACGGAATCTTGAGTTTCCTTAAGAATGTCCAGACATCTGAGTATGCCCAATTTATGATCGGGTTTACCCGTTCGAAGGCGGGCCATCCTGGGTCCGTCATATTTCTGTATGATAGGGTTGCTACTCAAGTCATGAGTACTGGCATCGCACAATAACGACGACACTCACCTCCATGAGGGTCCGTTCGTCGTGTGCCTACCAAAATCGCTTGAATGGCTGGGAAACGAAGTTTGTACAACTCCAGGGCTCGCCGCATCCCTTCACCGCCTCTAGCCGTTCCGACAGGCCGAGTCTGGAGTCTATCTCCTATGTAGCCGTCGCTCCCCTTAAGCGATGTTGGGGTCGAAACACCGGGTGTCACACTTTCCACGGGCAACTGAATGTCCGATGATAGGTTGCATGTGAAAATATCAAGGAGGTAGTCTTGCGCAGCTATCTTGACAAATTCCTCCAGTGTAGCGAATGGTGATGATACTGGAATATAAAATGCGGATATAGGCTTATGCGTGGACGAAACCTTTCTGGTGAGAACCGCAGCATACAGATGGAGTAGGACGGTGCCTACGGGGCAAATGCATCAGTAGAGGGTACATCTCAGGGGGTCCAGTTGACGCACAATCCTTCCCGCCGTTAAAACTCAGGGATAGATGATCTTGCCTATCGAGTAAAATCTCAGTCTGATGAATAGTGCATGAGCAATGAAAAACTACTGCTTACCCATATTGGTCCAGACACTGCTCGATGACCTGCAAGGCCTCTCTCACTTGGGGAGCTATAGGCTCATCTGACTCTGCGAGATTGTAAACGTCGCTCGCTATCTTCTGGTAGTCCATACTGCCCCGAATGACGTGGATGTTGAAGATGCTGAGGGGGCAACCCAGCGACGGTCTAACGTGGAGTACCTAGAGAAGATGTTGCCCAGTAAATACGGCTGAGAGTGTTTCATACAGCAACGGTGTGGGTAGTACGAGCCTGGGAGATCTATTGTGAGAAACTGGGTTTGGTCTATCTAAATCTTGCGCCAATACCATCATCTGATCAATCTCATATATAAATACTGCTCCTCTTATAGCACTGCACAGTTCTTTCAAGTTAACAGCGATGGCAGCCGTGGTACTCGTCACCGGAGGCACTGGACTCGTCGGCAAAGCCATCGAGTATGTTATCGAGCACGAACCAGAGGGCTCACGCTTCGGAAAGCGCCCGGGGGAGAAATGGATCTTTGCTGGCTCTCGCGAGGCCGATCTAAGGTACTGTCATATAACTATCGACCTGATAGCAAGTTTCAATATGTAGTGCAGAAACCCAGAGGAAACTCTAAAGTTGTTTGAGAAGTACCAACCCACTCATGTCATCCATCTGGCTGCACTTGGTATGCCTGAGTTCGGATCAGGATGAGCCCATCTGATCTGCCTTTCTATAGTGGGTGGTCTCTTCGCGAATAGAGAGCGGAAGGTAAGGATCAATATCCACTGTCGCATGCGATCTGACTCCTTGTAGATGACTTTCCTCCGTGACAATATGCTGATCAATGATAATGTCCTCCATACTGCTCACATCAAAGGGACAGAGAAAGTCATATCTTGTCTTTCGACGTGTGTCTTCCCGGACAAAGTCGAATACCCACTCACAGAGGAGAAGGTTCACCTCGGACCACCACACTCGAGTAACTTCGGATATGCGCATGCGAAGAGAATGGTAGATGTCCAGAACCAGTATGTCACAATTCCTCTTAGGTACCTGTTACTGTGGCTCATATTTACTGCGTAGTGCTTACAAGGAGGAATTCGGCTGCAACTTCACGTCTGCTATCCCGACTAACGTGTTTGGACCTCATGATAACTTGTACGCTTAACCATTGCAAATGTAACAACGTGCTAATTGATCCTTCTAAAGTGATCTGAAGCATGCGCATGTGATGCCCGCACTGATCCATAAATGTTACCTGGCACAAAGTCCATTTTCCCCTCATTCCAAATGTTCTGCACATTGATACGTCCCCAATATAGAGAACAACACATCATTCAAAGTTATGGGTGACGGCTCGCCCCTCCGTCAATTCATCTACTCCCGTGACCTAGCCAAGCTATTCATCTGGCAAATGCGCGAGTACGAATCCGTCGAACCTGTCATTCTTTCAGGTTAGCTTTCGTATATTTGCTGACGTGGAGGTTGCTGAATAGCTCCTAGTGGACGAGAATGACGAAATCAGCATTCGCGATCTTGCAAACTCCATCGTCAAAGTTATGAATCACCCTGACAAGCCCGAGGTACGCGTTCCGTCTTACTGCTTACCAAGTACCTGAGCATAGGTACTCTCATCATGAAGTTCGAGAACGAACTTAATGACAACGGCCAAGACCGCAAACCCGCATCGAATGCAAAGCTCATGAGCCTGATTGGCTCTGACTTCAAGTTCACGCCGTTTGAACAAGGTTTGTTGTCCTCATTTGCTCATTTCAGTCCCTGATCATTGACCGTGTCGTACAGCTCTTGAGGAGACAGTGACATGGTTCCTACAGAACTACGGCAACGCGAGGACTGGGCAATCTCACGCTTAGACAGGTTGGGGGGAAATGGACAATCGTAGAATTCAGTTGCGTTTCATTGTTTGCCTGCTTTCCAATTTTTTTTGCCTGTATATGGACAAGCACTTACCACTGCTGACCGAGAAGGAGTGACAGTTGTACCTCAAATATATATAAGTTGGACTATACATGATGTTGATCAATAGTCGAAGAATCTCTCGTGATGCTGCGCCCCAGCATCCTCAATTGACTTGATCCCCTCAGTCGTCAACTCCGGAACATTGGCTGTATAAAGATACCCTCTCATCCTATCCGCCTTGCTCAAAGTGCTGATCGATACTATGTGAGCCTCTGTAACATTATTAACATAGCACACTCAGAACGAAACTTACGTGACGATTGAAACGCAATACTGCTGCAACCACTTGTTGACCCGAACATCTGATACGGGCGGTCTTTGAGTGGACTCAAGACGTGCATGTTGTCATTGACGTGATCCAGGCCAGGGGGTTCTCTTGGTCGCGGAAGGGGCGTCAGGCTACCTGCAAGAGGCCGTAATGATGCTAAGTTCTTTGTTCACCACAATCACAGGCTGAAAGGACTTCCGCACATACGGATAGATCTCGACCTTTCAGGGTGGTGGTCAAAAACAGCAGTGACACTAATTAAACATGTTCATCACATCTCGTGTACCTGGTTGATCGAAGGCGGAAACTCAGCGCCCCAAAAAATCTCCTATGTGTGCAGGCGTCTACATCAGGATATTTAAAAGTAGGTCAGATCGTTGGCTCGGATTGCTACCCTATATGGTCAGGCCTGTACTCGCAGCGCCATGCCTCGCACGACGTTTTATTAGAAGGAACGACTATCAATTTTCTGATGATCCGAACTTGCATATTCGCCTTGCGCACTAACTTCAGTCTTTCGTCGTCGACTTGTCCTCGCTCAGTTGTTTTCCCAAATCGAAAAAAACTTCTTTCATTGACATTGACACCAGTGATCATGACGTACTGTACTTCCAGCAAGCATGAATCAGTCAACGCAATATGAATTGGGATGCTCAAGTGACATGAACCTTGAGGTTCATTACTTCTGGAAACCAAGTATTTCGAAGCCCTGTACAACTTCATGCTCGAAGCTCTGTTCACCCTACATGCAGCATCGTGATTGTGCTCGCGACTTCGAAGGATAGCAACGCCTCCCCGTTCGCTTCCATGGTCACATTGATCGTAAGGAACTTCTCAGTGGTCGGTCGTCTCGAGGTACGGGAGACCAGATTCATGTGGCTCCAAGAACAGACTCGAACTCCGTGTCTCTCCTTCGATAAGTCGTTGATTGAATTTAGATTCGTTCCTTGAAGTCCACCACTCGCTGGGGGTTAAAGTCGCGAATGCATAGCGGTCGCGACTCATGCTCCAACTTCTGGTCGCTGACCAAAGATACAGTCCGAAAGCCAAAGCTGAAATGTTTGCAAGGATAGTACGAGTTCTCCTTGAAGGGCCGACTGTGATTTGGGCCCCAACTCAGCTGGACCAATGCAGACTAGAGGTGTCTCTATTTGCTTTTCCATAAAGGCTCGTACTTGTAGACTCGAGTTCCAAGAGGGTATTGTGCTTGACAAAGAATGTGAAACAAGCCTTGGAGGTGAGAGGCTCTCAGAGAACAATGCCATATGCTAGTCGTGAAGGTGAAGAAAGTGCCGCTCGAGCAGATAATTTGTTTGTTTGTAGTTGTTGCTTGGATGTCATGATGGTACATTGACAGGTTAATATTTGGACCCGTTGTATGTGCTATGTCACCGTCCTAAACAGTGAACAGTTGCACAACCGCGTTTCATTAATTTCATTCATCACTATCCCTTGGAAGCCTTAAAAACGACTGATGGCGCTCCGCCCCAGCACTCTCAATCTCCTCCAACATCTCCTCGGCCGTCAATTCCGGAATGTCACCCGTATCAACATACTCTCTAATCCTGTCTGCCTTCGTCGAAGTGGTGGTCGATACCACCTGAGCCCTTGAACATACTGACAAAGTGAAAACTTACGGACGACCAGAATGTCACGCTGCTGCAACCACTTGTTGAGAACCTGACTGCTTGCCACCGGCTTTCCCCGTGTGGCCTCAAGACGTGCCCTGATCATGATCCAACGGTCCCTCTGGTGCGCAAAAAAGGGGCGATAGCCCACCATACGATGATGCAATGATACCGTATTCTTTGTGCCATGCAATCACAGGTTGCAAGTTATTCCACACACATACGGATGGATTTCGAGCTTCCATACCTCCTTCAGCCGGCCTGCATGGTCGCCGGGCACGTGTACTAGGTATGGATCCACGTACTCCAAGCCCAGTTTCTCTAGCGACGCATGCAGCGCGGTCTTGGCTGTCTGCCCGGGCTGCTGCAATGGACCGAGCTTCGTCGTGACGAAGAGCGAAGGGCGCGGCACCCCGGAGGCCCTGATGGCAACGCCTAGACTCACCTCATTCTTGTACATTTGGGCACAGTCAAAGTGGGTGAAACCGTTGGCAAGAGAGGATTTAACAGTGTTCTGTACATCTTGCTGGTAGAACGCCGTGCCAGTGCCAAATGCTATCCAGGGGACTTGGTTGCCATCGTTGAGCGGGATTGTGGATGACGTCACGCTGTGAAATAGCGTTGGCAAGCAGGAGAGTAACATACTGATACCTCAAGTGATGACGAGGTGCGAAATCTTTCCGCCAAATTGATGCACAGTCGGACCATATTCATACCACTCAAGCGGATCGAATAGTCCACAGAAGTCATTGTTGAGTGTGCAATTTATGGCCTTGCATTCATCAGATATGATCCATTGATCCTCCACGGCCCGGGATCATGGAACTCTATGTCGCTATCAACTATCTCCTTTACGGAGGGGATCAAAGTCGACCTGGCTCTTCCATCCAAGAACATGCTCGGCCTTGGCAGGTCCTTGGCCGAGGAGAAAGCTGCATGCAAGTATTAATATAGTAACTGAACAATTCATACTCGACTTTTGTGGGACGGAGTGGCCGCCGGGCCGACGCACTTCATAACTCTCCTGCACGCCAGAGTTTCACCTCAAAAAAATGACAGGCCTGTTGGGGAAATACCCGATGAAGTCACCTCACCGCTGGTCTGCAGTTGTCGGTGTTCAAGTGTGTCGTTGGCACGCTCAGGTGGGTGGTAGACGACACTATCGCAAAATACCTCTTTACGATCATATGTTGAAGGAGGGTGTCATTGGCTGTGCGAAGGTGGCCTCGGTACTCAAGGATGCTGTCGCAGCAACATATTGACCGTAAAAGGAAGATCGACGTTCCTTCTTATTACGGCTCTGACCTGTCTTCATGACTTGATTCGGAATGAGGTGGAGAGGGACTTGATAGCTCCGAGGTCCAATTACCCACACAGGCATGCGCACCCATCAAACCCGGTAGCTTCGTCAATCTCAGTCCTTCCATAGTTGAGTATTCCAATTATGATTATGATGTTTTACGCGTTACATTATAGATCTTTGAGACACATGCGCTTCACTACAGCTGGCTGTTTCCCCTTACCTGAGTCGCAGATGCACCAACATTGAAGGAGTATTTGGTAGGCTTAAAAAACGCCTGATGGCGCTCCGCCCCAGCACTCTCAATCTCCTCCATCTCCTCGGCCGTCAGCTCCAGAATGTCACCTGTATCAACATACTCTCTCATCCTGTCGGCCTTGGTCGAAGTGCTGGTCGATTCCATATAAGCCCTCGAACATACGGACAAAATGAAAACTTACGTGACGACCACAATATCATGCTGCTGCAACCACTTGGTGAGAACCTGACTGCTTGTCACTGGCTTTCCTCGTGTGGCCTCAAGACGTGCCCTGATTCTCTCAATGAGAGGATCCAGCGGTCCCCCTGGTGCGCGAAAAAGGGGCGATAGCCCACCAAACGATGATGTAATGATACCGTGTTCTTTATGGAACGCCATCACAGGTTGCAAGCAATCCCACATATACGGATGGACTTCGAGCTTTCAGGGATAGCAGGACGCGTCGTCAAAATTACTACCGCCAATATAATCAATTTATCACATTCCTCTCACCTGATTAACGCAAGGCAGGAACTCAGCGTCCTCCAAAATTTCCTGCAAATGCTCCACCCCAAAGTTTGACACCCCAATGGACTTTGCCAGCCCCTCCCGCTTACACTCCTCCATCACCTTCCACACCTCCTTCAGCCGGCCCACGTGGTCTGAAGGCGCATGCACCAGGTACAGATCCACGTACTCCAAGCCCAGCTTCTCCAGCGACGCAGACAGCGCAGTCTTGGCTGTCTGCCCAACCTGCAGTGGAGCGAACTTCGTACTGACAAATAGCGAAGAGCGCGGTACCCCGGAGGCTTTGATAGCAGCTCCTAAGACGGCTTCGTTCTTGTACCGCTGTGCAGCGTCAAAGTGCGTGAAACCGTTGGCGATGGCGCATTCCAGAATTTTTTGTGCGTCTTCTTGATGGACGAGCGCTGTGCCGGTGCCGAATGCGATGTTTGGGATTTTTGTCCCGTCATTGACTCGGAGATGGAATGTGGGTATTGTCATACTGTGGGTAGAATGTCAGAGAAGATTGGGGATAACTTTATACCTTGTGGAGAGGTGGCAACATTGTCGTCATGATGCTATGGTATGCAATGCTAAACGAACAGAATGTGGATTAGCGTTGTCGATCGGTGTCGCCACGTCGACCCGCCCTTCCGGAGTGGGATTCCGTCAAAATTACAACCTATCACGATTCAAACTACATTCATACCTACCAAAAGAATCAAATTGCAACAGTAATAGGGTATTTGTCCACAGAAGTCCTTTGTCAATCGTACACGGTTGTACCAATGAAATTTACGGCTTTTTCTTTTAGCCTCTGATCAGTTCTGGTCCTCCACGAGGCTCTTCGTCGCTTTCACATCCGCGTTCACCATCTCTTTCACGAGAGAATCAAAGTCGACCTTGCGCTTCCATCCAAGAACACGTTCGGCCTTGGCAGGGTTGCCGAGCAAAAGGCTGGGTACGTGCATGAATATTTACACGACGAGGCACGTTGATAGAGAGAAAAAGACGTACTCGACTTCTGCGGGGCGGAAATACTGCGGATCAACTTTGACGACCACTCGCTCTGTCTGAGCGTCATAGCCCTCCTCCTGCACGCCGGAGTTACGCCACCTGAGACATGTCAAACGTCAGGGGGTGACGTAGTACTTTGATAAGAAGACGGGTACCTTATCGTCACACCGACAACTGCAAAGGCCTTTTCGACGAATTCTCTCACAGGGTGAGTCTCTCCGGTGGCAAGAACGAAATCATCAGGGGTGGGTTGCTGGAGCATGCGCCACATGCCCTCGACGTAGTCCTTGGCTATCATAATCGTTAGCTGAGACGATGTGACATCATAAGGAGATCGTACCATGTCCCCAGTCTCGCTGAGCATCGATGTTACCGAGGTACAAACAGTGCTGTTTGCCGATGCTGATATCGGCGACAGCCCTGGAGATCTTCCTCGTTACGAATGTCCTGCCTCGCCTTGGGCTTTCATGGTTGAAGAGGATGCCGTTACAGGCATACATGCCGTATGCCTCACGGTAGTTCACGGTGATCCAGTATGCGTAGAGCTTGGCAACGCCGTAAGGGCTGCGAGGGTAGAATGGGGTGGTCTCGCTCTGTGGGGTCTCGACGACCTTTCCATAGAGTTCCGAGGTGGACGCTTGGTAGAACCTGGCGTGTTTCTCAAGCCCTACAGTGCGGATAGCGTCGAGGAGGCGGAGGGTGCCGAGACCATCAACATCTGCGGTGTATTCTGCCATCTCGAAAGAGACCTTGACATGTGATTGAGCGCCCAAATTGTAGATCTCTGAAGGGAGAACCTGGGCGAGGATGTAGACGAGGTTTGTGCTGTCGGAGAGATCGCCGTAGTGGAGTTTGAACTTGTTGGGACCTGGGGAGTGGATTGTGAGGAGGTCACACGATCTGTTGTAAATACGTACGTTCGTGCTGGTCTGCGTAGAGAGACTCTAGACGACCGGTGTTGAAGCTGGAGGAACGACGAATTATACCGTGGACTTCGTATCCCTTCTCCAGGAGAAGTTCTGCGCTGTGATGGACATGAGTGGAGTGTGAGATGGTGAGGAAGGGACTCACAGATAGGAGCCATCCTGACCGGTTATTCCTATAATTTATAGTTTTAGTATAGTATAGATAAAAAGAGGACACGCCAGCAGATAGCGCGTCACGAGAGTCCCAAAGGGGGGTGAGGATGATACGAACCAGAGAGCAGTGCTACTTTCCTCTTCCTGAACTCCTCCGGAGATGGAAGATCGATCTTCATGGAAGGTGAGCGAGGGACTTCGGAAGCCATTTGGATGAGTGAGAGTGGGGATGTGACGAATTTGAGGTGAGCTGCGGGTATTTATGGGAGATAGGACAGTAAGGGCGGTGTCGCGTAATGAAAATGAGGAACACACGGAGGTTCAATTACTTCAAATCAAGGACCTTCACAAGTGATGTAAAATGATGAGATCAAGTGTGAACTGCGCATGCGAGCACCCTGATCAAAAAATTAACCGCTCGTAGTTCACCGACTACCGACGACGGGGATCGAACCCGCAACCTTTGCCTTAGGAAGGCAACGCACTACCATTGTGCTACGACGGCTTGTCGACTGACCTCAAATAATATTACTTGTACGTTCAACTCTCGTAATGCTTATATTGACCCTATCTATCTGTATCGCTTCAACTCACAATGAATGTACTAGTGTATCCTAGCACACATCCAGCAACTCCTTCCCTCCTACAGATCCTTACTTCAATACTCACCCCGCACTATCTACCACAGTCACTAGCACCCTCTCAACTATCCGTGCAAGAATACCCATGGCACACCTCCTGCGCCCTTCTCATCCTCCTCTCCCCGCCCACAGATCATCCACCTGTTCGAAAATACCTCGAGTCCGGAGGTAGGATATTAGCATTCGGCGTCTCCGTCAGAAAAGGTTCTCTATTCGGACTGCACGACTCAAATCACGACTTTGGATCACTATCCGCGGGGCTTGGTTTGGGCATGGTCAAGGACACGACTATACTCAGAGTTGCTGATGGAAACGCCTCCCTCTACATCTCTTTTTCCACTGCTACAGGTACGAGCGCAGATGTATCGATCGACACCACCACAGTATCTGTATCAAGACTACCCTCGGACCTCGACCCAAGTGATGCACACATCCTCGGTCGTTACGTAGACGCGCCTGCCGGGGTCTTATCTCAAAGCGGGCTTGTCGCGATGTGGAATTGCATCCCACCCCTTCCCGATGTCCTGCTGTCACGATCCATGTCTGCACTTGGTCTGCGTTTCTCCGCGCAGAGAGCTGATCCCGATCTTCAGCCTCACATTCTTCCCCAACTTCTTCTGGCTCGTCCCGATTCGTGGGACGTGCAGCATCGTGTCGTGGAGGCACTTCTCGATCATTTAAGACCTGGGTCAGCTCACCGTGACAACGAATCTCAGCGCAAGCTGGAGCCCTTCGCGTTCGAAGATGCCAACGACGATTTCCATTTCCATTTCCCGTCCTTCCCTCCCGCAGACAGAACCGATCACCCCATACTTGAACTCATTCCACAAAATTCTCTTTCAAACCCGAAAGTAAAACACGTCCTCGTACCGCCGAAACCCCTAACTTCCGAAGACGAGAAGATATACACCCCACAATTCTCTTCTTCTGCATTCTTCCGCGCCATCGACGAGTTCCGCTCAAGAACGGAAAACTTCGACCAAAGCCCGGACTCTTGGCGCATCGGCGATGCATTCATGTATGGCGAAGTGGTCTCCAGCACACAAACAATGTTTGACAAGTGCGTGTCATCCAATCATGAACATCGCAACGCACACTGAGACCCCCTCAGAAACCCATCCTTCCTCCGTGCACTCCCCGCTCCTATCGTATCCCTCGCCACAGTCCAGTTGGCAGGACGTGGCCGAGGCGGTAACTCGTGGCTCTCCCCTGCGGGGTGCATGCAGATGTCGCTCAAGATTCGCGTCGGCCTGAAAGGCTCTTCGTCAGGTAAGACTAATCCACTCATCAGTAGTTTCAACTCTATCTAATACCGTCCAGTACCTGGCCCCTCCATCCGCCCCTCCATCCGCCCCTCCAACCTCGTATTCATACAATACCTCTTTGCGTTAGCAGTCGTCGACGCCTGTCAGGCCCTAGACCCAAACTCACAATGGGCGCACAAAGTCCGTCTCAAATGGCCTAATGACATCTACGGCCTCTTCCCGTCCGACAAACCATTATCAAAACCAGAGCCAAGGAAAATCGGCGGAATACTAGTTAACACGAGTTTTGGCGGCGGCGTGGCTGATGTGGTAATCGGTACCTCCATCTATCTCCTTGTCCTCATGAAGGCTGAGGCTCATCAATAGGATCCGGCCTCAACGTGCTGAACGAGCCACCAATCGCCTCACTCGCTCAACTTGCTTCCTCTGGTACATCTACGCCAGGGCTTTCTGTAGAACGCGTAGCAGCGGCAGTTCTCACATCGTTTGACCGGTTATGGAGTTCTTTCCTGGAGCGCGAGGAGCAGGGGTTTCAGCCATTCATGGATCATTACCTCAGGTCTTGGTTGCACACGTGCGTTTTTTGTATTGAGCGCACAATGATCACTCATAGCTCTCCCACAGAGACCAACTCGTCACGCTCACCAATAGAACTCCACACAGGAGTGTGCGCATTGTTGGCATCACTCCTGACCATGGATTGCTGCGCACAGTGCCGCTGAGTGGTGGAGAGTTCATCGATCTACAGCCAGATGGGAACAGTTTCGATATGATGAAGGGGTTGATATCGACAAAGAAGCAGTAATCATCTCGAGTGTAATCGTATCAGAGCAACATAAGGAATTCTTGAATCGGCTACAAGCTAGATCATGCTTCAACTTTTACAACCGCTGATGCCCCTTCACCGCCCGTACCCTTGAAGTTCAGCCACTCCTCGTAATATACGCACTCTTGTGGATTTGTGGGCCCCTTTTCACGACAGAAGTCGAATACAGGACATCTGCCGCACGGAGCCTGTGACCACCCTAGGGCTACTCGTTCCTGCCTAATGGCTCGGTAAACAAACGCTCCACCAACGCTGATGCCGTCGTCCGCCTCCGGAGACTCGAATTTGACGCGTTTTGAACTTGAGCTTGCTTTTTTCTTCGTCTTCGTCTTCGTCTTCACCTTCTTCGGCTTTGATTTTGATCTCGATTTCGAATGACGGTCATCGTCAGAGTCGGATTCAGATTCAGAATCATCATCAGAGGAATCACCCCGCTTCTTCCCCTTGCCCTTGCGTTTAGATGTCGAGGACTTACGGTCATCATCATCACTGCCCTCGCTCTCATCCCTTGCTTTGCGTTTCTTTTTCTTCTTACTTCTGCGATCCTCCTCCTCATCGCTGCTCTCTTCCTTCTTGCTCTTACTTCGTTTCCTCTTCCGTTTCAACCGCTCTTCTTCCTCAGACTCCGAAACACTATCGCTGTCTGATTCCTCTGTACGTCGCCGTTTACGCGTTTTAGTTTTAGTTTTAGTGTCTTTCTTCTTTTTGGATGTGCTGCGTTTGCGCTTTTTTCGAGTGGTTTCTGCGTCCGAGTCCGAGTCCGAGTCCGAGTCTGAGCTAGATCCGGATTCTGAATTGTCAGAGTCGACGGTAGCGTCCCAAGCAGATGCTGTGAACGCAGGCAGCTATAAAACCCAAACCAACGCATCAATCAATCAACCAATCGGCATACCATCCAAGCAAACGAAAAACACTAACCTTCTCAATCTCCCCATCCAATTCAAGCACCCTCAAAAGCATCTCAACATGGTCAACGCCCAACAGCGTCTCCGTGATCTTGCTCTTACTCAAGAAATGCTGGATTTGCTGTGCAGATGGGAAAGAGGGTGCAGCGCCTATGGAGTAGAGTCTGTATTCGTTTTGTGACGAGGCTTTGTTGCTTTGTTTGGGGAATGACTGTGTCATAAATCGAATGCTGTGAGTTTGAGTTTTTGGCGGTGGGAAAAGGGGAAAGGAATGGGGGAGACGCACACGGTCACGGATGTAATGCAGACATGCAGTTGAGAGAAGCTTGATGAATTCTGTGTCGAGTTCGTTGTCGGTGTACCATGGTCCACCTGTTAGTTCGACTGAAGGTTCTAAGTGCGCGAGCATGTAGATCTTGCGAGTTGGGTGCTAGCGTAGCGTGTTAGATGTAGATGAAGAAACGCGCCAGGGCACATCGAATGGAAGAGCGGAACGCACCCTGACGGCTTTGATAGCTTTCACGAGCTGCTTCTGAACGAGTGATTTTAAACATCTGTCGATTACGGTTTGGTGCAATTCGGTTTTGGCTTTTAGATGTTTTGTCCAGATTCCTGTGGAAGACATGGGATGAGTCTTTGCATTTGAACGTGTGGTATGCTATTCGACGCGTAGAGCTCACCTTCATTGGCGGAAGCTTGGATATGGCCGAGTACCATGGCTTCTTCACCGCTCATATCTTTTTTCCTGTGTTACAAGCATCAGGGACGTCATAGGGGAACAGATGAAAGTATGATACACACACTTCTATCTCCTTTTTCATCACAGCTCGAAAAGAGATGACGCCTGCCGCGTTGGACAGGACTTTGAGCATGCCCTGCCGCGTTTGTATGTCAGCTCGGTAGGAAGATGCTTTCTATGCGGGAACTCACAGCTCCCAGAAGGAAGTTGACTGCTGCTGTACGTGCGGACACATCTGGGATGATCTTTTCAGCTTCTTTCGAGGTTAGGACCTATGATTCGGAGTAAGATCAGTGTGGTACTTATGGGAGAGATGGACTCGCTTTGTCGGTGCTTGAAAGCGCAGCTTGGTGGAGCTTTTGCTCCTCTGGGTTGAGTTTTCGCCCGCTCATGATGCGGGGAGTGGATATGACCTGCTCGATCCGATCGATCAAGTGCAGAGTTGAGTTGGACAACTTGTCCACAGACTCATTAGACCGGGTCCGGGTGCAATCCACCACGTGGTTCGCTAAAGTCATAAGCGCCTATTAATAGTCGCAGTGCGCATAGACTCATCGCTTCAACTGACGCCCTCGTCCTCGGTGAGTTTCTACAGCGCCAGGACTCAGTAACGGATATCAGGACATGGATGAAAATCGGGCTACAGCAGGAAATTCGCTAGCTACGGGCTTGGACGACCTTGCTTCTTATCTCGAAAAAAGCTCTCATGTCGTCCTAGAGTATACTGACATGTAAGGTCGTGTTTTTATTGCCATTGCACATCAGCACTAATTGAGATATGGGCAGCATCGAGCACAGGTATGCACGTCCGGCATTAGACAAATTATCCAGATACTTCCAGGATCAGCCGTTGACAGTGGTGCGTCTTACTTCCGGAAGATCATATGAGAAGGCTTCCAACATCTCTTCAGACTTGGCTCACGACGACTCTCACTCTCTTCGCTGTTATGAGTATCCTGCCGGTTCTGTCATTCATGTGCGTTGACAGCTTGCCCTTGACATTACAGAATCTCATGAGATTTCAGAGGCCTATCGATCTTCGCGGTGTGCAGCTCCATGTCCATTGCGCTTACGTTCGGATTCGTGGCTGTCGTCGCATTCGAAACCATGTTCGGTATACACATGTCATTCCCAAATTACGAAAAGTCACTGACCTCCCCGCAGCCACATTTCTCCTCTTGGTACTAGGAGGACTACTGCTCTTCTCTTTCGTCTTCACCACATTCGGCGTGATGGCATATCTCACCTTCCGTCTCGGCCAACACCTCCAATTACAAGGGCACTTTGGAATAGCAGAATGGGCTCAAGAAACAAAGCAACATTTCACTTTCGTTAGTGTGAAACCTGAAGACAACGACGATTCAGACGGGTCTGGCGTATTTGTTGCACGTGAGGCTAACGACAAAGTGAAAAGTGAAGACGGGTCTCCCTCACGCTCCGTGATGGTATCCCCCTGCTCAAATTGACGCAAACGGACTTTGTGTTCATACTTTTCGCATTTCGTTTCTTTGCTGCATAATTCATTTTTTGGCACGCGTTCAAATCACGCCTATAGCTGACCAGGTATACTCACGTATGAGACTGTATCGTTTGTTATTTGCACTTTCATTCTCTGCACCCACTGTGTATTGTACTATAACCCCATCACATGTTGTCGATTTCCTGGACCCGTTGAATCCCCAATGGGCTGCAAGGTCGCCACGATGTCAGGTATTCGATTGTTTCCCCCCTTGCCCGTTCACTGTTACGACTCAAGTCTGCTATTTAAGTGGGTCCGTTGACACACCGCTCACACCTTCGTTGAAATACTTGTATTGGAATTTGGCCCAGACTTTTCGGGAAGCGGAGCAACACCACTAGCGCTTCCCAGAAGAATTCGATGTCAGTGTTTGGTTCGAGACTGGGATGTTAGCCGAAGACAGAAGAGAACAGACTCAATGTAACTATATTTGATATGCAAATTCTTCCCTATAATCCTACAAGGCGCCCATGGACGGATAACAGTTACGCTCTTAGTTTCTTATCTTCCTCAAATGTGTCTTTGACCTGCAAAATGCAGTCAAAATCAAGTTACCTGAAGGACAGGTGACACCTACTTTTTGGAAGAACACGTCGTCAGTCAGTACTCGCATGCCTACAGCTGCGAGTGCCTTCGATACCACCAAACAGGCGTCATGGGATGCTTCGGAACGTGCAGCTTCCGTGAATCCTGGTGTATGATTCCCGCCGTCTGGAATGGTCGGGATGGCTTGAGCAAAACGTTAGTGTCTTGCTGGTTGGTTTGGAACCTGCGCTACTTACAAAAACCAGGGTGAAGACCAGGCATCACTGGCGAACAAGAACGTCATTAGCAAAGGTTGCCTACCCCCCGGTCATGGAGGTTGACACACAGTATGATATGTTCCCCTTGTGGGTCCGAAACATCAGCTCTATCGCACTTTCTGGATGAGCGACATACTCACGAAATCAGTAGAAGCACTCTTGATACCCCATTCATAGTCGATGGAACCATAGCGCTTCAGAACGACATCAGCAAGCTCGTCGCCTGATATCATATTCAGTACCAAGCCACTGCACGCCGTGATTTCATACCAAGTGCTTTGTTTTGCCTGATTTCGTTGCCTACCGATCCGATCGTAACTTGAACTTTGCATCCAGATGCGAGTGCAGCCGCTCTGTGACGAATAGAGATGTCGCCGCTTAATCGATTGAACATGTTGATAATGAAAGACTGACTCAAAGCAGGAAATGACGCGCTTCCTAGTATCTTCCATCTCTGATGTTGTGGGAGCACGGACTAACCACCTGTATTTGTGATTAGAGTGATCGAAGTAGGAATTCCTGAGATCGACTTACTGCATTATAGCATGGTCTGGGATGACTGGTTTCTCAAAGATTATCTTCCAAGTCTGTTTCTACGGAGATAGTGAAAATCTCACTGTTTGGAGCCCAATCCTTGCCTTCAAAGACGCCGTGCACGCGATGGGTAGGTTTGATCTGCTGACGAAGAAGGGAAACGTTATTGTATGCGAGGACGGCCGCATCAAGTGCATTTAGTCCCTCCCAGGGGCTTAACCCGGCGTGAGCGCTTCAAACGCGAAGAATGAGATACCACAACTCGATAGAGAGTATGAAAGATACTCACGTATGGCCTTTATACTCCACCGTGATGCGAGAGATAGCCAAGCAGCCAGACAGACTAATGGAGTGGCGAGGGCCAGGTGCGGGATGGCACCTTCAAAGTAGGTTGAGTAACCCTGGTCATCTGATCTGGACCACCGGTAGAGAAACTGACATGAGGCACACATCCATCTCATCATAAGCCCCCTTTTCATACAGCATGACCTTGCCAAACCCACCCTCTTCGGCTGCCTCGAGTGTTATCCCGAAGCCAACTATCACAAATGCAGACACCGACGCACCAGGTGTACCCAACAGAACTACCTTTCCATCGATATTCAGCCTCTCCATAGCAGCCTTAGCTGCAAGAGCTACCGCCACTCCAGATATCCCAATAAGATTGTGTCCACAAGCGTGTCCGATCCCAGGAAGCGCATCCATCTCAGAGTTGACACCCAAAACGTGCCCTCCTTGTCCATGGGTGTAGGTAGCCACCCACGCAGTCTCAAGATGATAACTCTTAGTCACTGCAAAACCATGTTTTTCCATAAATGCAGTGTATGCATCGTGGGCATATCTGTGATGATGCTCTGAGTGTCTGCGCATAGCTATGGCGTGCGATGAGATCCAACATACTTTTCTTCGAACTTCAGCTCTGGATGGCCTTTCGAAAATGCGTCAATATAAGATGCGTTGAGAAAAAAGAGAAGTACCGCCCTAAGGGTTGATTACCATGAATATCGAGACTTAAAGCCCTCAGCTCGCTGCTTAGTCCATCAAGGGTCGTGTCAATTACGTTGAGTATGTCAGGCCTGTATACCTGGCCCTCCTGCTTCGGTGGTCTAATATTTGGATCATCTTCTGGTCGCCAAACTATGTCAGACATGGCGAGAGTAGAAAGAGCACCTGTGGGCGCTTGATTGATTGACTGATTGATTGATTGGCAATTTCAAGTTGGTACTATTAGGTAGACAGTCCTAGTCATGTCATTGCCGAATACTGTATCAAGCCAACCAACACGATACGAACCGTCTTGTGACTACGATGTCTGGCGCCTGCATTACAAGAGTGTTCACATTGCTGGGCTCATTATATTGGCGGTACCATGGCATTGTATTAGATGACTGCTCCGAGTCTGCCAGTCTGAGATTGGAGTACATGCTTTTGTCAGGTGAACATGATCACAAGTTCAACACAATTGTTGTCTGTGAACAAAGAGTCTCATGAAAGATGCGCCGGGAAAGGTTCGGCCAGCTCGTAGTAATTCTCCAGTTGTTGCTTCAAAATTTCAAATACATGCGCAATTCGACATCAGAAGCCGCGTTACCCACATAATCAATATCAAAATCGCCACTTATTCCTCCATCTCATCACCCCTCCCGTTGCCCGCACCACGCACTGCCCAATTCTCGCTCCATCTCGGGTACACGCGCTTATACAACGACATACATACGGTATCCATCTGGTTGACGGGCCCATCGAAATGTGCCTTGAAATATCCATGAGTCCCAAGCGACTCCCGGATATGTCCCGTCCGCCCATGTTTCGTGAACAGCTGAATAGGCTTGAAATACTGGATATCGTCTGTCCCAGGGAATCTGTGAGCACGGGGGGAAAAGAATAAAGTACAGGAACACAGACCTGGGTTGAAGAACATGTACCGCACTGTAGCGGTTTTTTTGTGCACTTTGAACGGGTGGCCTGTGAGGATGATTCGTTTCGCGATGATACGCGCCGTATCAGGGTTCATGAATGTGCCCATTGCCACGAGCTCCGGCACTGTTCATTTCAATCAGTCAATCGATCGTCTCTGCGGTGGGAGGAAAACGAGCGCACTTTGTGGATCTTTCGTCTCACGTAGGAGCATGCATGGCTGCTTCCCGAACGCAATTGGTGCGTAGACGCTGACGACAGTCGTGGTCCCGTGCCATAAGAACCTCTCAAATTTGTGGACATTGTTCGCGCCTTTTCCGCCTCCGCGGGTGTGTTGAGAGTACACGGGGTTGACGCGCAGCCTGCGGGGTCCGTAACACAAAATCAGGGGGTCCTTTGTGGAGTTCAGTTGCGACCAAGTAGGAAAAAGGCCATCAGACGACGAACCTTTGATTTGACAGAACCTTCGCACTCTGTGTTCCGCTGCACAGTGAAGTGTAGGACTGTCTTCTTGTGCTCGTGTTTCAGCAATCCATATAGGACAAGCGGCAACTGCGATGGCACGCTGGCTTGGTGCGGGACACCTTCAATACAGATTGTTACGCGTGTGCCGGGCTGCAGTGATTGTTTTTAACGGTCTAGGACGACAATCGGAGCAGGGAACTCCCAACCTCAATACCGTCCTCCTCCAACTCGTGCCACATGTCCCTCTCCGTACGCTTAAAGTCCTCGAACTCGAATATCCGCGCGTACTCACCAGGCAGGTTCTCATACGGGTCCCACGGACTCGTGCGGAGGGATCGAAGCCCACGGAACCGCGCGAACCGTGTACGTGCAGGCATGTCTTGTGGAGTATCTATTTCATCTGGGAAAGCCTGGGCGTCTTGCTCTTCCTGAGAACGCTTGCGCCACGATGTAAGCCTGCGTTGGTCCCACAAATGTCACTCTTGCGGAAGACCGGCTTGGAAAAGAAGAGAACGTACTGCTTTTGTTCTTCTTCCATATCCAGTTCTTGGAACGCGACAACACTTTTGCGCTCGCTTTCCATGTCCGGCGAGTCGTCGAATACCATTTCCTCGTCCTCATCCATCTCCCCTCCTCTCTCCCCGTCCCGATCCTCACGTTCCTCGTTCTCGTCCTGGTCTTCATCCTCGCTCTCCTCCACGATCCATGAAGCTTGGTACTCAGTCATACCCTTGGGAATGCGCTTGATGCGCTTCGGCGTCGTGCCCTTCCTTGCATCTGGTACCTCGCCCTCCCCAGTGCCGTGCAGAGCACCCGCCATCTCCTCCTCCGTCGGCCACGTTTGTTCGTTCGCCATATCATTTGCGACGTTTGTGCTCACCAGGGAGTCAGCGGAGGATGGAACGCGTTCAGCAAGGAGCGCGGGCTCAGCTTCCACATCCATACTGCCAGGCCTGACATGCTTCGTGCGAGGCAGGGGAGCAGACATTATCTAAAGCCATTATAAATCCACCAAATCGATTCATCCCGCACGCACAACGCACCTTCAAAATTTGATAATCCCCATAGTTAGGGATATGCACGAGCCGATTTGGGCTAAGCCTCCCCCCACGCACGACACCCGTCACTTTTAACACCCCGCCCTCTTCTTGCTCCACGCTCTCACCCACCACCCACGGCCGCCCTGAGCGCCACTTGACCTCGCCAGGGCAACCCTCCGCGAGCGAACGCAGGGTGTTGAGCGAGTCTGCTGGCACGCTGAGATCGAATATGCGACGCTGGGTGGGGTCGAAGTATTGTATGAAGGAGAGGAGGCTTTTGAGTACTGATGGCCTGGATTTAACATCGAGGTTTTCAAGTGCCGTTGGTGGGATTGCGGTGATAACTGTAGGGAGCCCTTGGGCTTGGAGCATGCGGAGGAGGGTATCACCTGCGGGGGTAACTTCGATGGTTGGGGAGAGCAGGAGAAGCGTGTAGTCTGCGGCGCGGGCTGCATCTAGTGCGGCGAATGGGCGAGCAAATGGCACAGGGAGGAATTGAAGGGATGTTTTGAATCGGGATGTTCTGTATGTTTGTGGTTAGATCAGCGTAAGATGAAGGAATTGAAGGAACGAACTTCATGGTCCATATGTTTTTGTTCTCATTGATGCCCTGTATCTCTTCATCTACGCACTTTCCGAGGGCTTGGATGCATGCTCGGGTATCGATGTCCTCGGAGAGGGGGATGATGGCGACGATGCGTGGGGCGCCGTCGGTGCCGTTGAAGATGCGGGTCGCGGCGACCAGGGAGGCGCGTTTGGCAGCCTGAACTTGCTTTTGGGTGTTGCGCCTGTTTATGCGAGCCTGTGCGACGGTGCTCACTGCTGGAGATTTTGTGCTCTGACGAGCAGTGCGGCCTGTGGAGTGAGAAACAAGTGCAGAACGACCTTGGGATCGAGATCAGTAAGTAATGATTGGAGAAGCGCACCTTTTGCGATGTCTTTAAGAGCAGATTTTGTGGCATGATGGGATTTGAAAGGTTTGTTTTTCTGCAGTAAGATTAGATGAGATCTGATTTCGAATGAATGAAGGACACACCTGCTTGAGGGTTGATCTGTGATGGTGTCCTTCTACAACCATCGTGGAGGTGCGCACGTTCCTGCAAGGCTCTTCTTCAGCGGAGAATCTTTTAATGTCTAGCTCGCGGTGGACGCGATACTGGTGCAGCAGTACTTAGTAGTACTTACTACGCGATATCGCTCGAGCCTCGAGGCCAAATTTTAGGATCTTGCTAAACTCGGACAGTGCCGGGCCGCAAAGCATGGCCTTTCAAACAAATATTATTTTATTGTACGACACTCTGATGTAGTTCCCCATTGTATCCCGTTATATCTCTAATGTGCGATCGGCCCAGTCATACAGTCAAACAGGTCATACATGTGTGTATCGAGAAACCGAAAGCAACAAGAGGATACCAAATGGACGTTGTGTTTGACATCGAAGTCGTGAACAATCAGCCGTGACAAGCAAGGTGCATTGCACCCAGGTGTTGCATCGCAAAACATCGAGTGCACTGGCCTGCGACGCTTCGTCGCCAGAAAGATTGGTAATCTTGACCTACTGGGGAACAAGTGTATGGACAAGCTCAAGTTGGCTGTCGACAGCGACGAGCACCCTGCCTTGTCCTGCGCCCAAATGGCTTTGTCAGATCACCGCGAAGGATGGGGTCACATACGTCTTGATCGTCCGGCGAGGTCTCATCAGAGCCGAAAGTGTGGGAGTGTAGAAGCAGATATATATGTCCTCCAGGCATAGTTCCGGACGCTCGTATGCCCTCATTTATGAGGGGTGAGCTGCATGTAAAGGAATGGAGGTGAAGGCTGGAGTTGGACACAGCCAGATTCTGGAGCGGCGCGGAAATTTCATATCTTGGTGGAGGACATAGACAATGTACAGCATGATCTCGTCCCATGCTGTCCATAAGAGAACTCGCAACTCCGTGCTCGGCTCCTTTGGGCCCATAAAAGTTGGGTGGTATCTCCCTGGCAAAGTAATCTTTCAGGGTGTTGAGAACTGCAAGAGTGAGAGATGAGAAGGAAACACGGCGAGTCTCTTCTGACATTTGAATGATGAGGGCGTTGCACGAGTACTTCCTCGCAATGGGGATAATGACTGGTCTATGACGCGCTGCCGCTGGCAAGTCTGTGTACGATGGTGGGAGCAAGAATCGCGAGAAACTTTGAAGATTACGGATGTCAGCCACCCAGCTCCCCATTCCATCACAAGTCTCCTGTGCTCTACTGCTGCCTGATCTGCAGCAACTCTGTCGGTGCTGACTATAAAACCCTGAGGACCAAGGCTCTTTCTGAGCTCATATAATTGATGGGCTAGGTTGGGATTCGTGGACTCGAGGTTCGCAAGTGAGTCGAGAGGCCAACGACCACTGTTGGCCACGACCCTGCTCCACGAGTTCGACTGCGTGTCGTAGATTGTCACGACGCATGGGACTCTCGTCAAGGTCACGAGAATGGCCTTGGTACTTGAAGCGAAGTCCAGTGGGAGCGTCAAGTTAATCAGGCGGGCACCGCAGTCACTGGCAGGATGTCCATCAGGGCACAAAAAAGACATCACAACGAAGTTGTACGCTCGTGTCTATATCAAAAATGGTGCCGCTTTGACGAAAGTGTAAGAAGAGTGCACATGACGGCCTGTTGTGTGCTCCTGGACAGTGTTCATTAAAGGACAGAGCTCGAGCACGATTCGTCGTAGCCTCGAAGGTGGATGCCTTCATAGAACCCATCTCGTCGGAGGTCGTTGCACATGCAGATGTCATATTCCACACCATGTTCCAATGCCGCAGTGCTCCGAAGATAGGTGCCCTCAGGACAGAGAGGCAGTCCGGCAGACCATGCGACGAAGCGGAATTAGCAAGTGAAGGTGGTGCTCCTCCTCCTCCTCCTTCTTGTAAGCCTCAACGACAGCAGTTGCGATACGGTCCCAATTCCGCACTGCAAGTTCTGATAGGCTGTCGAACACAGCATCGGGTGACGGCATGCTGCACAGCTATGCCATACATGCTGAAGATTTGACGATATTAATTAGGCCAGAAGAAACATCTAAGTAGAGGGGAAATGTGGCTTCCGTAAAACTCTGTCGCCAGCATGAAGTTCCTTGCGTAAAGGATGCACATAATGCCGGTCGTAGACCTGAGCGCTTGGTTTACACAGCAATGAAGCTGTGAAGCGAACACGAGGATGACGCATGGGACGCACCTTAAAAGATGGTTTGAACGAACAGGGCCAACTTCCCCTTCTCCCAACCAGACACCAGGCATCCTTTGACCGCTAGTGATTGAGCACTGAGCTCGTCTGAACGGTGCATCTCGTGAGTGATACTATATGCTCTTCTGCAGGTTAAAGATAACCACTTGCTTACTAAAGCGGCTTCGGCACATACCCACCAACACATTCTGGAATAACAGCGCAGCAAATCCTGGATATACAGTCCCAAGGCTGTCTTCTAGGCGAGGACTGGATTTCCGTGAGTAGGCTTCTCGTGGGCAATGGCTTCTGTGCTTCTGACAAATGTTAACGTGAAAGAAGTAGGCCTCTGGACTCACCAGCAATCATTGCTGTTGCCGGATAACCTGGTCTGATTGAAAAATCGCAGGGGGCTTCTCTCGCAAACATAGTCCCCGATCTGCAGTATGGAATCCCCAGCGCCGACCATGTCTCCCTCCACCAGTAAGAAGCCAGCGATCACGCCACACCAGACGATGCGAGGCCATACCAACTGGGTAACAGGTGTTGTCCATCTGCCCGGCGGACGACGGATAATCACATGTTCGGCGGACGCCTCACTCCGATTATGGGACCTAGAGAGCGGTACGCAGATAGGTGAGGACTGGCGGGATGAGAGTAAGGCAGGAATGTGGTCCATGGCATTGTCTCCAAACGACAAGACAGTTGCAAGCGGAAGCTATGACGGGACCATGAGATTGTGGAACGTCGAGACGAGGAAGGCCATCACCGAATGGACGGGACACACCTATCTTGTGTGTGCATTGTGCTGGAGTGCAGATGGCAAGCGAGTAGCGAGCGGATCCTATGATGGGACAGCAAGAGTATGGGATGTCAAGAGCGGCAAAACAGTCCTGACAATCACAACCGGACACAGTTTGGTGTACGCGGTGATGTACTCGCCTGATAACGAAAAAATCGCAACGGGCGGATTGAACGAGAAAGCAGTCAAAATCTGGGATAGCAAGACGGGCGAGTTGATCACCACACTCAAACACGATCGAGAAGTTTGGAGCTTGGCATGGACGTCGGACGGAAAGAAGCTAATCTCCGGGTCATATGACCTGATTAGGATATTCGACACAGCCACTTGGGAGCAGATTGCCATTCTTGAGGGTCACCCTAGCTTCGTCTACGCCATCTCCTTGTCTTCAAACAACCGCTTCCTTGCAAGTGCATCATGGGATAAAACAGCGCGTCTATGGAATCTCGACACGAATCACCAGATCGGACAACCCCTCCAGCATGAAAATCTTTTAGACTCCGCAGCCCTTTCCGCTGATGGAAAAGTGCTAGTCACTGGTTGCAGAAACGGAAATGTGTACACATGGGACATTCACGCCATCCTCAAAGAAGCTGGCCTTGAAGACCTCCTGCCTATTTCTCATGTAAATCCCATGATTCTTCGGTAACAGCTATACTAATCTCCTACTTGCAGGTCCTAGCTCAAAAATCGTTAACGACCGTATGTGACGTGTTTCTTAAGCTTTTCAACCATTTCAAAGATATTCTAGAGTGATGCTACGCGACGTCCAGCTATTCATACCCGTCAAATACCGCCGGGCTTTTTCGGTGGTGTCCAGGTGAGTCATCTGCTTTTGTTGACCAGGTCTTGTTCTTATATTTGTGCTCTCAGTCCTCCGCAGCGCACGGTACCCATCGCAATTCCTCCACACATGACCCCCGTCGCGCTGCCTTTTCTTTGAATCCACGAACGCTATTCAGCGGCTTTTCATCACTGCTCCGCCACTCTCACTCCGAGACTGATGGAGCAACCGAACTCCAGCAACATTCAAGGCGGACCATCTTCTCTCGCGGACCTCGTATTGTCGACGTTCCTACAGTACAGGACAGAGGGGTAAGTATTCGTTCCCGTGCGTTTCCCGTCGCTGTTGTTCAATGACTCATCTGCAGGCACTGGCTGTTGCTAAACAACCGCGGCCGCGGCCGCAGCAGCAAAGCCAATTGCACGGCCAAAGCCAGGCGTCGTCATCACAAACTCAGCCTGCCACCGCCTCGACTTCCACGACACCCCCTGCACCAGGTACTCATGCTACCACATCTAGTCTAGCAGCTGCGCAGTCACCACCCATCCCATGGTGGGCTCGTCTCGTACTTTTCCTCTGTTGTGTATCTCTCCCACACGCAAATGGGCATTGATACTTGGGCATGTGGGTAATTATTTTATCTTTGTTGCTCTCTTTATATCTTTTGCTACTCCACCAAGTTTGTTTCCTCGTTGTGACACTCATGCAATGCATCGATCTCGATAATTCTAACCGTTGCAACTGAAACATTGTACTTCAAGAGAATGTTTTTACTATCCCATTAATTGTATTCTCTCGTCTGTGAGACTCGTGTATTGCACCGAACTCGATAATGCTGACCGTTGCAAAAGAAACGTTATACTCAAGAGGATCAAGGTTCAGGATCACTGGGCCTGAACTCGAGCTATCAGTCTTTCAGGTAATTGTACAGAGTTCACCCTCAGACGAGCAAGATCCATGTCTCCGTCCATTGTTAATGGCCTGACGATTAAGGACTCATAGAGCACCATCCCGTAAGTGTGAACGCGTCTTCAGATGCACTCCGAGGGCAGACACTTATTGCTGTCTAACCTCAGGCTGTTGCCCACGCTAAGTCCAATATTGAACAGGCGAAAGATACCAATGCTGATTTATCAGAGCTCAGGGATGGTTTGCCTGATGGAAGTTATAGCCATCTGATTATCCTGATACGTCTCGGCAACGGTACGCGACTTTGTGTGTGAAAATCCTTTTGATCAGACCCGCCATGAGCGCTAGCGCCATAATGCCCTGTCGACAGCCTGGATTATAATTAGCATAAGGCAGCTTTTTCGCAGATAAAAAAACGTTACAGAACTTGCCATTCCCCTCGACAAGACTTGGCAGCGCTCATTTTCCCTGCAAGCACCAACTTCAAGGTTCAATTAGGCTATCATGATAGCGTCGGTAGCCCACTTCTCTCGCTTGACCACTTGCGCAATGCGCAATACTACACGCGAACCGATCATGCTGCCAGACCAGAAATTCGATCGCCACACATGAAATGCCGTTCACTGTACAATACGTGTGTGGCGCAAAGTAAGTCAATTTCCTCCCCGCGTGTAGTATACACACTAATCTCACTGGAACATAATATATGTTAGCTGGGTTCCAGGAACTGCTTATAACTGTAATCCTTTCGGCTGACATGCGTTAAGTTGAAGTCCATTTGTCTATCATGTGAGGCCTCTCTAAATTATCTTCTGCAAGCTTACTACAACAAGACAAAAAATGTGTCGGAAGACCTTCAGTTTCCAAGGTCTTTATTGCTTGAGAAGCAGTGAAATTTGTTCAGAAGCAAGCACTCAGTAGTACTCGGCAACGAACTGCTTACATGTTGTGCCATCAACCACACTGCGCCATTGCGAAAGCAGAAACACAACTCACTGTAGTAGCTCAGCCGCCCGTTAAACACAGGTAGACGTATGCACTCTGCCACGCCGGTGAGTGAGGGGATTAAATCCGGGATGAAACCTACTCATACTCACCCCAAAGGCGCTAACGGTCTCCACGCACTCATAGCCAGGGCAGCAATCCGCAGTCACGAGGCAATATTCTTTACATTCAATGTTAGCGCTGACAGATATAGACGTCGTCAAAGCAGTAACAATGGCGAGGACGAAGGAGAGACGCATTGTTTGTGAGATGTAATATGGGATCTCGAAATAATTTGAAGTGGGGATGGTAGGAAGACGGCTTGCTTTTATGTCCTGGATAGTGTTCTGTGCGTCCACCCGAACATGAAACCATTACTCCTTCAAACAGATGACCATTGTCAATGCCAGCAGATTGCCAGCAGATCTCAGATATGACTTGCCCTGTCCCCGATATTCTATTGGCGGAAGAACACTAGTAGGAGATTCTGGTGTTGTACAATTCCAACACGCCGCTGTTGTTTTCGGCCTGCGTTCAGTGACACAAGGATCCCGGAAGGTGAGCTCAGGAGTCTCATGAATGCTGAGAGAATTTAAAGCCTCGTTACACATTGGGGAACGCAAAATTTGGTACCGGGAGACCAGCTGCAGCTGAGGCTTGTGAGATATAAATTCCAAAGGAGTGTGCTCCCTACTAATAATGACACTATTTTCCGTTAATTTGGTGCTCCACCAAAATGCATCTTTCATGGCAGGTACAGACGTGGCACCAGACACGATATACGCGAAAGAGCGCTGTCTTCCTTCCATTGGTAGGCGAGATCATTTTTGATGTTCTTAC
This sequence comes from Suillus clintonianus, assembly GCF_016758775.1. Taxonomy (NCBI): domain Eukaryota; kingdom Fungi; phylum Basidiomycota; class Agaricomycetes; order Boletales; family Suillaceae; genus Suillus; species Suillus clintonianus. The sequence continues at coordinate 71,925 of NW_024539270.1, read as the reverse complement.
ATGTTGTGAGGACCGGGTGCCCTGGCACGCGGGGACTTGAATCTGTGTTAACTTGAAGTCCAATTGTCTATCATGTGAGGCCTCTCTAAATTATATTTTGCAAGCTTACTACAACAAGACAAATAATGTGTCGGAAGACCTTCAGTTTCCAAGGTCTTTATTGCTTGAGAAGCAGTGAAATTTGTTCAGAAGCAAGTACTCAGTAGTACTCCGTAACGAACTGCTTCCATGTGGCGCCATCAACCACACTGCGCCATTGCGAAAGCAGAAACACAACTCACTGAAGTAGCTCAGGGGCCCTTGTAACACATGTAAACGTATGCGCCCTACCACGCCGGTGAGTGAGGGGATTAAATCACGGATGAAACCTACTCATACTCACATCAATGGGGCTAACGGTCTCTATGCACTCATAGCTAGGGCAGCAATCCGCAGTCACGAGGCAATATTCTGCACATTCAATGTTAGCGCTGACAGATATAGACGTCGCCAAAGCAGTAATAATGGCGAGGACGAAGGAGAGACGCATTTTTTGTGAGATGTAATATGGGATCTCGAAAATAAATTTGAAGGGAGATGGTAGGAAGATGGCTTGCTTTTATGTCCTAGATAGTGTTCACGTGGCACTAGACACGATATACGCGAAGGAACGCTGTCTTCATTCCATTGGTAGGCGAGATCATTTTTGATGTTCTTACATGTTGTGAGGACCGGGTGCCCTGGTATGCGAGGGCTTGAATTAGTGTTGTGGGTAGAACTCTGCGAAAAATGGCCGGCAGAACTAGGCAGAACCCAGGGCTGGCAGAGAACTAGTGAATAATCATATGTACATGTCAAGTACATGTACACGTGTATAACTAAATTTGACAACAGAGTCGCGGACACTCTCGGCTGATCCTTCGTCCCAGAAATCATAGGTCCATGCTGGTGGCCGCTTAGTGCCGTCCCTACAACGATAACTTTGAGTGTCTCGACTCACGACGAGGCGGACGAGCGCAGCCGCTGCAGCCTGTATTTGTGTCAGGGAATGTATCAAGGCCTGGGACATGACTTGTTTGATTTTCTTATGGATTCTGCATCCTCCCATGCGACTGGTGGTGTACTCGATGAGTAACTCCGTATGCTAGTCATTTACTATTTTATATATCAATCCCCCTATTCTGGTCCGATATAATATAAACGAATGAATACCGAGCCTGGGGTTTAAACTTAGAGAGTGAGACCTTGAGAATGGAGGAGCAGACTACTAGGAGAACAAACATATGCATCAGAGCCTTCCCAGATTTGAGGGTTGATTCAATTCGGATGTGACTTCAACCCCAGAGCAGACGGCAAAGCAGGTCGCGTGGACGAGATCTTCCCTTCATTAAAGCTTCACTATACCTTAATTTAAACACCTTATATGGCGCTCTTGGGACCCCCTGTACAGTTGTCGTACTTCGCCGACATCTTTTGATCAACAACGCATGCCACATTTTTCATTTCACCGTAAGGAACCTCAAATATCGAAAGGGGGGAGGATACCCTCCCTCATATACAATTACTATCACTGGTATGCAGGCCTCGCATCTAGATGAGCACAACAACCATTTGGTGTTTACCACCCACTTTCAGAGCACCCCACAAACTTACATCACCGCAAACCGTTCCATGACACCCTTTACAAGCTCCACATCGGGCCTTTTAACCTCGATCACACAGCGCGCACCATCGTCAGTAGCGTCTTACCCAAAACGCCTCGGAAGCACCGCATCAAGGTCGAAGCCCGTCATTCAGCGCGCTGGTGACTGGATGGACTAATTCTGTTCTCTCGTTATCAACAGTTTCGCTGTCTCCCCAAGCGACTCTCACCGTCCACCTCTGGTGACGTCAGAAAAACTCCACTTGTCTTTAGACCATTGGTTCTCTTTATCATTCGCGATTCGAGTAGTTCTCTGCATTGATTTAAAAATCTATCCCAGCAACACGCACCTTTACCCATCTACGAAGTTACAGGAGAGCGCTGAGTTGTGATCCCGAACATTAGGTGCGTCCCAATATCGCGAATCTGTGGGAAAGCATCATTTCATCTCCTCTGGGGATTCATAGAGTTTTCCACTGATAGAACATCGTAAACAGGGCAAGTAAAATCTGAGGTCTGCTGGCAATCTGCTGGCACTGCAACAGTATCTGTTTAAAGGAATAACGATGTAAAGTTCATGTGAATGGACAGAACACACATAAAAGCAAGCCGTCTTCCTACCGTCCTTCTTCACATTTATTTTCGAGATCTCACATTACATCTCACAAACAATGCGTCTCTCCTTCGTCCTCGCTCTTGTTGCTGCTCTGACGGTGTCTACGTCTGTCAGTGCTGACGAGAATTGTCCCGATTTTTGCGACAATGACGCAGATTGCTTGGGCTGCCCGACATATGAAACGTGCATCGCCGTATACTACCCACTCACTGTGAGTATGAGTAGTTTTCATCCAGGACTTCAACTAGACTCACTGGCGTGGTAGAACGATTGGTTCTGGGAGTGTAAGGTTCCGAGCTGAGCTACAGTCAGTCGTGTTTCTGCTTTCACAGATGCAGTGTGGCTAATGGCACGATGCGTGAGTAGTTCGTTGCGGAGTTCTTGCTTCTGAGCAAATTTCACTGCTGCTCGACTCGGAGCAATAAAGACCTTAGAATAGTTTCAAGCACTTTAATGCGTAACATATGATTGACGCACTTTTCATCTTGTTGCAAGCTTGCAGAACAATAGAGCCCCACATGATGGACAGTTGGACTTATCGCTGCCAGCCGAAAGGATTGCCGGGTTCTAAAACCCAGCTTACAGATGTCACGCCCCCGCGAAACCAACTTGTGCACTTATGGTGGATGTTTGGTTACAGTTCGACTTCCCGAGATGCCGCACGGATTTCCAATGTCCGATCGGCGTTTGGTTTCAGTAATATTGTTTCTTCGATTTTATTCAATGTACTGTACCATTTCATTCAATTCGACACCTCCATGTGACTGTGACGTGTTGGGTCAATTCGACATTCCAACACTAACGGATGTGACGTGTGACATGCCTGAAATTTCGACATATGAAAACAAATGAGTGGACTGTGGCACTGTACTTGGCACATTCAACATGAGTGATACGAAGTCCCCTCGCTATTTGCACCCATCCTTCGAACCTCCTGAAGGGGTCCTGTCACAACTTCTACCTGATAGACAACTTTCGGTCCTACAATTCTTAGCCTTCAAGTTTCCTACAATCACAACAGTAAAAAAACACATTCGGCCCAGAAGACTTTTTTTGCTCCGATCAACCGTCAGTCCATGACACAAGAGACATACAGGACATGCCTATTCCTCCCCCCCAAACACTTCAGATGCTTATCGAGTCAAGCATCCACTCACTACACGAAGGGGCACTACAACCACAAACGAAGATATTGAGACGGAGGTGGACCTCTATGATGACACATCATTTGACGATACCAATGTCCCGTGTGCGGTTGTAATTGCTGATATGGTGGGTGCTGGTGTTGCGGCTGGTATTGAGAGGGTGGACAGGAGGCTTGGTTCAAAGACGGACGCAGAGAGCTTGGAGTTTGAAGGGAACAACCATAGCGAGGGTAGCGCTGATGTGGCGGAGGAGTTAGGGCGGGGAAGAAGAAACAAGAAGGCCAATACTCTTTATTCCCACACGTTCTGGCGCCATCATGACGACGGCGAGACTTGAATTTGAGTACCGAGTCGAGAAACATAGTTATGGCGTAGTTAATCATGTATTAGCGGAAGCAAATTCTGATCGATCGATCCCTTCGGAAAAATGAATTCGACAAACTGAAATGTTACGTGTGACATAGGGCTAATTTCGACGCCGACACGCCCTTCTGTGACGCGTGACTATCGAATTGAATGAAATGGTACAGTATATCCCTCAAATATCCCTAGCGACTTTGTGAGGAAAGGCAATCTACATTCTTCAACAGTCCAGAGGGGGTTGTAAGTCGTGAATCTGTGGTTCATTGCATCAATATATACTCATTGAACCACTGACGCTTCAAGCCTTGCTCTAATGCCCAACTTGCAAGGCAAAAATGGGAGAGGTGTTGTTGGTCGTAAGTACATTTGAAACTGGGTTTAGTCAACTCAAATTGTAGCGAACACACACGAGATTCAGCACTCGGACTCAGGAGGCAAGAGGAAGAATCCGGCTCACCCTAGGCTCCTCCATAATGTCTGTTCAATAAGGGCTTCCGTTTTAAACACTCTGCACTTCAAGTGGTCTGTCACGAACCAAGATTCAGAAACCATCCATTTTCATCTCTTGATCAAGGTAGGTTAAGTTCGTCTCACATGCTCTCTGCCCATTCCGTATTTCAGGCCATTGCCCTCTTTAATACAAATCAACATGACGAGGCAATGCTGCTCATCAAAGAGCTAGCTGCCGCTCGCCCGAATGCTGATACCCTCGGATGTCGCATCATGTGAAGTAAGTATCATGCGGCTATGCTCGGTTATCAACACTGATGTTTGCAACTCGCACATTAGGCATATCTACGCGTTCAGCTCGGAACCAAGGCCTTGAATGGCGCACGTTGGTCCAACGGCAAGTTTTCAGTAATGCTACTCAAAGCTGTTATACTGACCCGCATTTCACTCAGACTTCAAGGAACAATGTAGTGCGCTTGCTGCTCGCAATGACCGTATTCTTGGCACATGTACTCCCTTTCTCAATCTTTTCGCTACTGACCTAAGTTATACAGTCGGAGATTCCAGGGCAAGATCAAGATGGTTATGATGCAGAACCTGATTTCTTCCGGGGCATGCATGGTGTGGGTGCATCAGCGTATCCTTCATTTCTCTTTGACACATCATTCATTACAGCATTCTCAAATTTCCAGACCACCACCTCAGCAGCGCCTGGGGCGCTTCAAGAAACTCAGGCTCGCTGTGACAAGGCGCTCTCTTCCTCCTCCTGCGCATGCACCCACATTAACATCACCTACCGCGCTACCACCTGTCGCTGCTCGCTCATTGGACAAATCAAAACGTGATTCTGCAAGGACGTAGGTACGAAATTCTACGAATATTAATCCAGGGTATGGTACATATCGACCAACGAATGGCAAGTACAACCCAACCACAATACGAACGAACGAAAAATTACAACCAAAGGTTCAGATAGAAATACAGGACTCAGGCCTCTAATTCAAGAAAGAAAAAGCCAAATTCTCCTGCTCCAGATCACCGTTAACTTCATCAATCATCTCCCGTGCTATACACCACTGCCTGTCGATATATGCACGCGCTCCTGGAAAGCGATTGAGGTCATGCCGGTTGCTGCATCAGAGTCAGCCACGAGCCGAGCGTGATATTCTCGAACGCTAAGGATGAGGCGTGGTCCCAGCACAAAGGACTGTATGACTTCCAAAGTCTGAACAGCACCAAGAACAATCTGAGTTTCGAGGGAAAATAGGTCCTATAGAAATGATGAACCGTGGTCGAATGCAGAGGTCAGCGAAAGATTGACATACCGCTAAGATCGTCGGAGACAAATTAATTACGAGGCTGAAGCAAGACACGGCAACATAACTAGCGCGTTCAATCATTCAGCGGAAAAGGGAAGCATAATCACAATATGAACTCACCTCGCAAAGTAAAGCACGTGTGATTTTATCAACACCGTGAAACAGTCGCCAGTAATCCCTCCTGCCGAATGTTGTCGCAGTTCACGAAAGTGTTTTACAGCAACCCAGACTGAGAGACACAGCGTGAGGACCTCCCAGACAGTGTTAAGTATCCAAGCAATGGAAGTCAGAAGTGAGGCACTGTCCCCATTGACAATCATGCATGTATATGCGCCAGAGAGAATGAGTTCCTCTGGTATTCATCAATGAGCGCCATGCACGGTTTTCATTCACAATTAAGTGTACCTGCTGAAGAATGCCTCGTTGTTATTACACCGACCGCTACGTCAAAAATGTTGACAGCCAAGCACACGACGACGAGAAATATCAGAATCCTTCTGGATCGTTGATACATGGCATGTAACCGAGTGATCATGATGACTGCGACATGTTTCGGTCAAGTCAATATCATAGGTCTTGTAACTGCACAACTCACCGCACAGCATTGGAAATGCCACAACAGTCGTCCAATTCCACAAGAGGTACAGTATCCGGCCTGAGAAATCCGATGAGTGACGGGCCTTGTGTGGATCACACACTACAAACAGACTCACATCTGTAGCAGTCATGATAGCAAACGAAGAAGCTGGTCAAAATGACACTCACCCCTACAGGGTATCGCGGTTAATTGAGTGGGAATAGCAGACATCGGTGCAGAAGACTCACTGCATCTGTCAACAAGATCGTCGGAACACTGCCTGTATGCCACTGGTCAGAAGAAAGAAAGAAGGTGAATGCGAGAAGACATACCCAGTATGTCCAGGCTGATTGTGAGAGATAGCAGATTAGCACGACACCAATTGTCAAGCCTTCTGAACATACACAGTATTAAAAAATCCAAGATAGCGCACCTAGGATATTGTCAAGTCAGCAGAAATTCACAACAGGCAAGGCACATACACTCAGATAGAGAACCGTCATCAGGGACCAATGTTGCCTCTGTCGCAAATCAATATCGTTCTTCTGGCGTGGAACTGTGCTCACCCAGATCAGTTCGACCTACAAACAAAACTTAGCAAGATGGCTGCTCCGGTCACAGCATCAACATACCTCTTGTCCGAACGTAAGGGCTGTAAATACTTGTGAGAAATCAGCAATTCTCTAATGTTATCATGCTCACCCCAATCATACGTCAATGCAACAAAGGCGGCAACTGGAAAACCACAGTCAAGGTCAGATTGAGACATCAGCGCCGAAATCTGACTGCTCTTCACGAACCTATAAAATAGCTGTTAATACGAAAATAGTTGATCAACGGCCAATAACTAGGGTCGTCTGAGACTAGTGTCATACTGTTAGAGGATGGATGTGAGGGAGCGGTGAACTTGGTGGACATACGACGATGATATTTGTGCTAGATATACCACCACCATCCAGTGCTTGCATGACAAAAATGAGATCGAGGGATGATATTCGTTCCTGTCAATAGATATGATGTCACGTTCGAAGTGATGTAGCGGGCCTTGAATGAAATGCCGGTGATGCGAAAGTGATCGGGTACTGAATGTTCGATGCCAGCGATCAACGCACCCCGCGCCAACGGCAGAATTGTTTAGTGTTGGTGCAGCAGTGTCTTTCCTTCTATCGAGGTCGTTCACTACAGGTACTAGTAGATCTCTTATATTGATCTTCATTCTAATAGCCAGTGTTGCCAGCCTGTACCTAATCAGCGAATAAATAATGATTTCAAGATGTGGGGCTCAACGTACGTAGAACAAGTCAGTCATGACACATTTGCACAGGCAGAACTTGAACACCGCAAAAGATGAAAGAACATCTAGAACTGTTCGTGATTTTGTCACCTTGCATCTGATGCCATTCTCACATGCCGGTCATGATGCATGATGGGCGCAGTATTTTCGAATTTGCATTGTGGGGTGGTAACAAGTATCAGTTTTCACAGCCAGAGACATCATGCTTGAAATTCCGCGATTGATATCTGGTGAAGATACAACACCATCTCTAGCTCAAGATAGCAACATGGGGGAAAAGAAGAGTGGGAAGCACCGTTAATGACCGCATCAAGCCTGACTTGTTGTTCTTGGCCCTAGCTACCAGCGCACACCTTCAACGTTGAATACAATGAAACCCGATGCGAAACGTACCACACTAAATCCATCATGTAGTCGATGCCGATTGGAGTGATAAAGTCGACTTCTACATCCGCTGTTCGTAGGGTAGCCGGCTTGAAGCTGGAATCATAAGTAATTGAAGGGAAGAGTGTTAGCAACGTCTTGCCGAGCGGAACGGAAAGCTCCGTTACATCTGTATCTTTGGCAACCTCACATTCGAGGATGGACTAGAGTGTGCGATCTGTCAGAAAATCCAATAGCACAAAGTCTGGCATCACTTACATCAAGCAGCACACCGTCGTCATGTCCGAAAGTGTGAACCTCAGCGTGAGAGAAGGGCAAACATCATCAATGGGTGGGAAGGACAGATCTACGTGAAGCTCGTAAATGCGCAACCTGTGAACGGCGCGCAGATCACTTACCAAAAGCCTCGTCTCCACGATAACGCAATTCATTCCACGAGGTTTGAGTTTTGTCGATGAATTCCCCATTGCCTGGTATTCGACCGAGCTCGAAGAACGCCCTGATCTCCGGTGTTAATTAAGATGACGGATGTGATGCTCTACAGACGGAAGATCGGTCCTCGGATCACATCCTTACAAGAGTTGTCAACGGACTCTACAGGGTCGCGGCATCGCCCCAGCCTATAGTTTCGTCGGACGATATGGATCTAGTGGTTGATTTCCAACGTCCCCCCAAGTCGACATCGATGGACACGTCGATGCCTGTGGGTATGGGGCCCAGAGGGGTGAAGATCATAAAAAAACTCACTATGGCCATCAAGTCTTGATCGAGCGGCCTTCCAAGCCAACGATCATGGGGACGGAAATGAAGTTCAGTGGGAAAGTTTAGTACAGTAAGGATAGTACAGTGCCAGTTGCTCCGCGCACCTTGCCACGTAGGTATTGTGGCTGGGCAGGTATGATAGACGCTGATGCTGATTCGAAGACTGAAATATGATAGAGACAATGACAATTGCATGGTCTAGAGGCTCAGACTGTCTAATGAAGTGGACAATGTCATAGTCAGTCAGCATTCAGCGAAAGCTATGGAGCGGTCCCAGAGAAAACCTGAAAGAGGTGCGTTGGAAACTTCCTCTCTAGCAGAATCATGATGGCGGCAAGCTGCTATTAGTGAAAATGTGTTGAAGCTTGTTCGGGGGTTGTGGGGGTCTGTGTGAAAGATGAGTATCATATGTGGGATATCATAAACAACTGTCGACAGTCGCATATCATGTGAATCCCGAAGTTTTAGAGTAGAGTGTTCGTTTCTAAGTCTAAACAGATACCGCATCGATAAGTTGTGCGAAGGAGGCACGTGGATTTGTTGTCCTAGTAGCTAGTGCCGCGGATAGGTAAATTAAGCATGCACATGGGGGGGACTTGAAAAACTTGCCTCGAGCTCATCCCTTTCCTCCCGTCTCCTCCTACTTTTACAGTATATGAGCTAGGTCACAGCATAGGAGAGAGGTAGTAGTTGATCGACTTCACTTCACTTGAAACTTGGTTCGGCCAGTTTACGTGACTTTGTTCGATCCCTTAGTAGTTACGTAAGACATCCTACTCGAGTGCACGTGACAATCGAGCCGCAGTTGAAGTGATACTAAGCCACAATTGTTTCTACCTACAACAAATACAAGGAATGGGGGGCTGCATGGTGTAGTGGTACCACCGCCTGCTTGCCTGGGTCAACCAGGAGAAGTGAGTGTGAACTCTCGAGTTCAATCCCCCCCACCTGGAGATTTAAATTTTCTCTAAGTTTTTCCACTTTGGGGGAGGTGGCTTAGTGGACATGCCACCAATCCTGGAACTGCTTCGGCAGGTGCCGGCCTTGTTCAGAGGGTCGCAGGTTTGAATCCTGCAATAAACCACCAGGGGGTTTTAGTGGGTATTGCGTGTCAGCCGAGTCCCACAGTACCTAGAAATAGGTCTGCGCAAATGCATTCCCCCCTGACAGGTTGAAATTCCTGTATCACTGGGTGAAATTCCCGGCACACTAACGGGCCGACCGGGATTGACTTTGTCAGTTGCCAGAAGCCAGTGGCCTCAAGCCACACATTCAACCACAAAAATAAAAATAAAAATAAAATAAAATAAAATCACCTCCGACCTCTCATGCCGGCTTACAAACACTTTCACTTTTGATCACGACTCAATGCCCTGCTTGTGAATGGTATTTGTGAGTTTCAATGTCTCACCCGCAGTTCATTGCTCAAAGTCAGTCGTTCAGCACAACATGATTATGCTCCGGAAACTATTTTCAAAGTCTTCATCCTATGACGGAGAGAGGGGGCCTGTGATCATATTCGCCACGGTCATTGCGAGGTCGTTTGGAAGGTGACTGGAGGGGTGCAATGAGATAAGATGGGTCATCGAAGCTCCCTGAGCGAGGACGGACACCACGAGTGAATGGGGGAGGAGGGAGGGCTGGAGGGAGAGCAGCAGAACTGTAGCCATCCATGGCAGCGCATATGTGACTGCGAGCCACAGCATTGTAGACCGGCTTGTTCTCAGAGCCAGTGATGATTTCGTCAAAATGGAACTCTGGTGGTGTGCTGGCAGTTGACTTTGCGTATTGAGGGAAGAGCTTGATGGTGCGTGGTGCACTATGATCCCATCTGATGTGCGTAGAGGTGGTGGGGCGAATTCTGTGCGTTTGAGGTCTTTATTGCAGAGGGGAGCTCACTGCTGGATGCGGAGGAAAGCGGGCATTTGGGTGTGCAAGGTATGGATCGCGTGAGCTTGCTGGGTGCTGGTGTTGATGCCATGCTGGCGGATATCTCGGAGGAGTCGTCACTGTCAAGTAAGGCGTGAAGTATGTGCTGGCAGATCGGTGCTGTAGGAGGGGATGATGAAGTGTAGCGATGGTGAGATCGATGGTATGGACGTGGTGGGGGTTCTACAGTGATGCTGGGATTTGCAGAGTAGGGGCTGTGATCGTGCTGGATTTGATTTGGGATGGGGGTCAAGACGAGATGACCACCTGCATCTCTAAGGATGCGCTGGAAACCAGCACGTGCGTCAGTAGCGCTGGATTCAATGGTGGCGAGATATTTGTTGAGTTCGTCATAAGACTCGAGAACAACGCGCCTGCGTGCTTCTGCCTCGTCTCTCTGTCTATCGGCATGGGCTACCGTGCCTCTGCTTCTTCGATGACACGACAAGCCTCGCCTGAGAGGGGTGAGGTGATGGTTGAGGTGTTGAATTTGAGGAAGCTGTTGGGGGAGGGGGAGTTACAGTAGTTACAGTCTGAGGCGCCATGTATCGTGAGATGGAAGAAGGTCATAATGGTAAGAAATCATTGTGCTCTGATGAGGATCGAGGTGGCTATTAGTCTAAGGCAGGGATTCAGAGATAAGGGAGGAAGTAAGAATCCAATCACTGGCTGCGGATGTCCTGCATTCAAAGGAACATATCTGTGTCAATAGTGTCAACAACCAAAAACTCGCCAGGTCTGCTGGCATCCTCTACTATCATACAACCTCAAATAATTGAGTGAACTGAAAAAAACTCGGCGGAAGCCCTAGGCTTTGTCTTAACGCGCCAAAACTGAAAGTCTTTGTTCTTTTGAGAACGAACACCAACTGGTCGATCGTATGGAAGAATGAGCGTGATAGGATACTGAACTTCTCCTACTGTGCAGGTGAAAATCAACATCAATTTGCCAAAGATGATGCGAGTGTCGGTCTGCAAGATGACACAATCATATCGTGGCGAGCCATGGAAAGTTGGAGCGCATCGAAGGTAGTCCGTGGACACTCGCCAGTCAACAAATGACTCAAAATTGACTTTAAGGAATTGATATTCCGTGATCTGAGCGGGACTCAGAGTAAAATATAAATTATATCATCCCGGAGCTGACTCACCATGTCGCTCGCAGTGAGTTGGATCCGTCGACCATCTGGAAATGGTATCTGGTTGGCAGTAAATGCGTGGTTCAGAAAGCCGTTTAGCTTGATCCGAAATCTGTCAAATGCTGGATCACCCAAACTACGTGCCTCGATGTCCGCGAATGACATTGTTGCCTGTTTTGAACCAAGACTGAAATGTTGCGCATCGGTTGGTTCTGTCGAATCAACTATACCGTCGGTGTGATCATCTGACTCGGGTGCACTGAAATTCTGAGTGTCAAGGTAATCCAACTTGCTGCGAACATATTCTGCAACCAGGCTGTGATGGTTGTATCGGAGGATCTTTAAAATTTAAATTATCACCCATACATTAGACTTCGATTCAGAAATCACTTACCTGTTCAGTGAAGTTCTTGAAATTTGTACGATTTTGATAAGCATCTTTCAATGGGCCGTGCATTTTCTCATTAGGCTTGGTGCTATACTGTACCTCTGTGTATGGAGGCAACATAACGCGTCACAGGGCCTTGGTTGTGTTGCTAATTTACCCCACTGTAACGCGTCACAGGGAGGTCGGTTGCTAACTGTAGGTACATTGTAGAAATCAAAAAAAAATCCAGTGCAAAATGAATAAAAACTACTTTTTCGCCGCTGCGCCAACTTCCTGCTCGTTTACTAGTGCCCATATATTCTCATTGTCTCCTGCTGCAACCAGTCCGTGCCCGTCACCTCGCTGTACATCATGGACACAAAATTGTGCAGTGTCTGCAGCTGCAACATCAACGGGCCCTTCGATCCCGAAAATATCCTGAATGACAGCACTACAAGGTATGTCAGTGTCATCACCATCAGCCTCAGCATCGAGCTGAGACTCGGGTGGTTCATCCTCCAGGCCGTGAATGATGCCTGTGCGAATTTCAATCTCGTCGCGAAGCTTCGGGTGGCTGCGCAGGTATGAGTTGAGAACCGTTTGTGCCTTCTTGCTTGTAAGGCACTCGGCCGAGAGGTTCCACTCTTTTGTAGTACACTTCTTCCATGACTGCCATAATATGTATGCTTCAGTTGATCCATAAGGCGAGACAGTCAAGAATACCTTTTGTACCAGTTCACGTCCCAATGGACTCGTCATAAAATCATAGACCTCCACACTTGCAGCTACAGATGCATCTCGTAAAATAGGCAATGATGTTGTGAATTTGACTTGGTCTGGTGTTATTCCATCATTGATCTGTTGCTGATGCGAGTCGACAAGAAACTGAGTTTGGTGCTGTTTCAAGCGATGCTTGATAACACGGTTAAGTCCTACATCAGCCGGCTGAAATATTCCTGTGCCTATGGTAGTATTGTCAGTTCTCAACACTATAACATGAATGAAATTTGGCTCGTCACTTACAACTGGCAGGTACGAAGCAAAGGATAATGTGTGGGAAGCCATCAAAGACATATGTACGGAATTCTTGACCTGCATGCACGGGATAACAGTCAAGGTAAATAATGGAGACCTGATCATCATCGAGATCAGAATCTATTTCGATGACACTGCGACGATAAGGTTCAAAAATGTTTTCAACCCACTGGTGGTCTGTGAGCAAAGTTGCGACAATATTATGTAAATTCGAACACGCACTTCTTTCATGGTTTTCAACGTGCTAAAATGACTGCCCTTCTTGTTACTCTTTGCAAACACAAAGTCGAAGCCTCTCTCTTTAGCTTCCATCATTTTATGAGCACCGGGTGATGGTAAAGATCGTTCCGTGCTTCCAGACCAAACCTGTTGAAAGGGCAGAAATGTCCCTTCAGGAGTACTTGCCACCAGTAATGTGTAAGCTCGCTTCTCATCCTTTGCAACAATGTCAACCTGCTGCGAACCACGTTCTGCAAAGGTGGTACCACTGCTCGGAAGGATATAAACACCAATTTGGTCAAAGCCTACCACCAACTGAATGATGATTATATTGAGACTCTCGTGTCTAAGGCTAATTTAACTTACCTTTGGAGGTACCGAATGCCATTTGATAATATATACAAGGCGGAAAAAACACTCTTCGCATTTGTCTTCGGCATCTGCTGGAAGCTTGGCGGCAACACGAGTCCCCTTGCGAGGAGTCCAGTCAAGCACACTCTCGAAAAATGAGCGAACAAAACTCTATGATAAGGTTAGCTTTGAATCACATAATCGAGTATCAGAACCAATACACGAACCTCAGAACACTTGAACAATGTAAGTAAATCAGGAGCTCGATGATTGATCACCGCTAACATGATTGCTCTTCCAATGATGACATTGACTACAAGGCCTGATTTACGCAGTGCCTGAAGCTTCTCCATGATCTCCTTTACAACATTCGGATGTTTTGCCAGCACACCAGACTGCCCTGATCCAGCCAATGCATGATGGCGCTGCACATTTTCAAGGGTCACCTTGGACCATTGTCGCTTCGAGCCCTTGTCTATCCACTTTTGAACGGTGCCTTTGTTCAGATGGGAAAAAAGGGCTGGATGCTCTCGAGAGAGTCCCTTCGTAATGGCTTGCGGAGACCAATCAAATTTACGAGCGGCTGCATCAATATGAATCCAAAGGAGAGGGTGATACCAGTTTGTCCGCTTGTGCCGTCCCTGCTTTGTTCCGCCATGTGTTCCATTTCGCTGATCCTTCCAATGTGAATCTGATCGAGACAGCTCCACCACGTCTAATGCAGTCACAGATGCAGAGTTTTCTTGCAAAGCCTTGTCAAAGGTCAGTCATTGTTCCGTGTGCGTGATTATTGACTTACCTGATTGATAGATGGTTCATTTCGTCTCTTTTCAGCGGCAACAGCAGCTCTTTTGCGCTCACGGTGACGGCGTTGCCGTTCGGCTGCTCCTTCACGTTGGCTCCGTTCTCGCTCCACCCGTTCTTCTTCTTCCTCACTTTGCTTCTCTTCCCAGGACTCTCGTGTCAAGGCATCTAGCCTCTCCCACTGCAACTTCTTCTCCCTCTCAGTTTCAAGTGGTTTCCACCTCAGGTCGTCAAAGGTGAGCTGGGTTGGCACAGTGGTACTCCAGTTAGGAGGTGCAAGCTTGATTTTTTCGGATAGTTCGACCCTCAATTTATGACTGGATTGGATTGGAATGGTGCGTGTTTTCATTTGCTTGCCACTATCTGATGAATCTTCACTGATCTCCATGACCCCCGAAAACGAACCACTTCGTGCAGGCTGCGCACATTGGGTTTTTGCCCATTTTTCCGGACTAGCGCTGACATCCTTATCAATAACCATTGGGTTTTTGCGCCTTATACAGCTTAGGTGAGTTTTGAACAAACTCTAAATGAAAAATAGCTCACTTCACAGGAATTTTTGCACCCTGTAGTTTTGCGGCCATTATCAGTCTCTCGAGCCATACTTCACACAGGAATTCTCGTTCGGAGTCCTTCTCCAATTGTTTGACAGCAAGTTTGAACATCTGGATGAGTGCTTCACACTGCTTTCCTCGTTCGCGGAAAACAATGGTTCCATTCGGCCCAAGCTTGTGAGTCTCAAAGCAGACTTCGAGGTTCCTATTGAATGCAAACCAAACTCCCTCCTCCTTTACAAGTTCAGTGTCGAGGCCAAACCCATATCGCGAACTTGGCGGGTTGAGTGGAAGGACTGTAGGCAGATTTTTTAACAGCTCAGCAAGATGATGGATGCAAGAGATGAGCTCTGAGGATGGGCCCTGTTGAACCATTGTCATTTGGTATGGACTGACAATGTACACTACAGTTAATCAGTAGTCTACTTGTGCTAAGTCAAAATTCTCCTCCGCGAGAGTTTGAACCCGACACCACTCCGACATACTTACGACATTGGTTGTTATTTTGTTCCGACGTCACGGGCAATCAGACAAGGTTGCTAACTTTGCAACTGTGGCGGTGTGTCACGCGTGATCCACGGTTGCCTCCATACACAGAGGTACAGTAATTTCGGGAGACACCTTTTGCCTCGATATCATCAAAGAGATGGGCGGAAAGATGTTTCTTGGGGAAATTCCAGGACTTCTCAAAAATCTCCGCTGTATCTTCAATGTATTTCTGATCAGAAAATTTGAATCAATAAATAATATACTAGTATGAGAGATACATACATCCAACAATTTGGTGAGCTTTGACAAAGCTTCTCGGCCATCTTTTATGGTGTCTTCAGTATGGACCTCCAATGAAGCATAGATATTAAACTCTACATAGCTTCAGATACAACGGAGCAGGAGATATGCCTCCGGATCCACATCATGGTCAAACACATTATGTGCTGCAAAGATAACAAGCTAAATTGATGTGAATAATATGTCAAAAAGTGAATAGTCTAATAGGCTTGCCTTTGATATGTCTTCATATTTTGTTCCATCAGAAAATGATACTGATATAACCTGATCGAAGTGATTCAGGTTTCGCCAACGTGGAAATGATTGAAAGCTGACATCTAAATTAATGCCTACAAAATACAGCTGAGAAATGACTCACAGCGTGTCAATCTGTACAGCAGCCTGTTGACCAGAACGATCAACCCATTTCTGCATTTCAACCCACAGGTGATCACTGAACAAGCCCTCATCATTGAAGTGGAGTTTATCGTGTGATAGAGCCTTGTGAATGTCAGTGTACTCCAAAACATCAAATGAGCTCTGATAAGAATAATAGATTATTAAGTAAAATACAAATAAAAAAGAGACCCACATCGACATCACAAAGGCTCTGGGAATTCAAGATCTGCTCTCTTGCCTGCAATGTAGTAGACTCTTGGGCTTGAGCACGTAATGCCTTGGTATCTGTGGATGTGCGGAGAGGATATACATTAAGTGTATTAGAAAGCTCATCACGAGGCACTAGACAGATAGGGCAAGGAAATTTGCCCATCAAACCACGAATCAATGCCATTACAGCCCTACAACAGTGAAAATATTCAGATGTCAGAGATATCTAATAATACCAAAGGAATCAGAATTATACATACTGTTCTTCATAGTCTGCAGAGAGTATGAGCACAATCGGATAGAAAACATGAATAATGTCGTCCCAGCATTTAATGGCAGAACCAAACTTCGATAGTGGTGCAAGACAGGCAAGAATCATCAGAAACGATTTGTGCCATACCGCATTCTTGAAGTTGACAAAAGCAGGCTTTCCAGAATGCTGCTTATCTTCCTTTACCTGTCAAAGCTCTGAGTGTTAATAATGTCAGCACCATTGGCAAGGAAATGTAGAGCAAACAATAGGTAGCCAACCAACGACACGCCCCCCACCCAAGCCTTCTCCATTCCGAATCACAATAGGAAGATTAGCACAGCGAGCAACTACAGGATAACCTTTCACACGGCCGAATGATGACAATTTTGCCTTGTCAGCATATAAAATAAATGCAAAAGGTTTTGCGTCTGGTGGGATTTTCGACTGTGATAATCCTCAGTCGGTACATGATGCAGACATTTAACAGGATATTAATAAGAGCATGACCTACTTGATATTCCCAGAAATTGTTAGCAGTCCACGGCTCATGAATGAACCGAACGAACTTCTCGCCGTTGAACTTCGAAAGCCTTTGGGCATCGAAGACGAAATGTGGACCTACTTGTGGATCTTGAAGTAGATCAGTAGCCCAGTCCCACAGCGAGCGATGAAATAACGGGAATGTCCTATCAATCCCTTGGAAGCGTACAACCACTTCCTCCTTTGTAAACTATTGCATGAACAGAGTACAATAAGCATACACTTTACATACAAAATTATTGAATATTATATACAGGTGTCATTTTGAATGACACCGCCTCCCACGTATCGCTCACATCCTTGCGATTCCGGAGGGTAAACAATTCGAACCTGCTGCGATGAACGAGTTTGATGAGCCGATCCAGCTGATCATACGAGAGTCCAGCTTTGTGCGCAAGTTCTGCAACCTCGAAGTCGATACAAGTGCGAAACGGTTTCCAGGGCTCAGGATCTGCTTTCGGAGCAGTTGTTGGGGCACCGGTGCCACAACCGTAGTCCTCGAAATGGTAGACTTGGGTAGGGCGACCACTACTCGGGTGGTATTCAACTTTTATATCGTCCATGTTGTGTTGAGGTGCGGGTGATGCGGTTGCAGATAGTGGCGGATGATCTGTATGGGTGTAAGTCACAAATGCAATGATACAAAAAAATCATGAAGACATACCAATCGAATCGGTCTGTCCCACGTCAGCGTCGTCTGTATAGTCTATCTGATTATCAATATCGAAATCAAGATCATCTGAACAATTGATGATAGGTTTCATCAATGTCCAATGAATCAGTATCAATTGAGGACACACAAAGTTAATGATGACTTACGAAGAGTTGAGCCGCTGACAGATGTACATTCACCAATAAACACGCTACTCGGTTGTACCTGCTCTCGCTCTATAATTTAAAAATTAGTTGATGATCATTAGCTCGAAACTGTAATGATGTTATAGACGACGTACCTCGACGGATTTCCCTAGCAAGCTCTACCTCCTCTCGCCGTTGTTCCGATCGCCTCTGGCAGGCTTTTTCATGTGTTTGAAAACCTTGGCGATGGAAGGATTGGCCACAATGATCACAAGACCACTGCAAATCGGCGGGCATCGATGTTGAAACAGGGACAATAGAAGTCCAGTCTGAGTGTAAGGGCACCTGGTACAGGAATGGTGCAATTTGATGGAGAAGCGCTGGCAGGCGAAGCTTGAAGCCTGAAGGATTATCTGAATCAGTCAAGGGACTAATTTTTAGATTATAGTTACCGGGTGGTGATATCTATACACTGTTTGTCTCTGATTCGGAGGCAACTGTAACAAGTAGAGTGGAAGATACTAATGGGGGCTGAAGTTGATGGTGAAGGAGTGTTGAGAGGATGGTGTGGCAATAATCGATTGTTGGCGATGCTGCAGCAATGTTGTAATGGACGTAATAAGGTCGAGACCCAGTATCAATAATACATGTTGGTATCAATGACGTGACTTCGGTATAAATATTTCTACTGGGTATTAAGAATAGAACGTGGGTACCAATACCTTAACTCGGTATCAATATGGTTGAAACCGAGTTTCACAGGCACGCTGTTGCAACCGACTTAGGAAATTTCCGACATCAGACCACCGATAGAATTGCCTAGATGAGTACTACCCATATATAGGCAACCGGTCCCACAATGGACCGGTTCAAACCAGTCTTGGACCGGTCTTTCATTTTTTGCAAAAGTTAGGCAACTGCAACTGGACTTTTCTGGACCTGAGGCAACTGGCAACCGAGGTCCAATTTCAGTCTGGTTGTGGTCTTTTTTTGGTCTTGCAACTGGACTTTCAAACTCTACGTGTCAACGTCGAAGGGAACGGGCTTTGTCTCACGACCGTCGGTATATCGCATCAGGCCTCAAGCACCAAGTGCCGTTAACATTCTTCCCTTATAGGTTATCCAATTCAAGCCGTCGTCGGCGAGCTTTGGGATGTTGAACAGCACAGAGTTGGAGCTGGGGAGCGTAGTATCCATGGTCGAGACAGGGCTCATAACCTCTGAAGATCAGAAGCGAGTGGATCAGGCGAGGGGGCGCTAGTACATCAACAAAAGCAATGCTATCATATATTCCCATACCAAGGCATGGAATCAGTAAAATAGGTACCACATAGTACATACAGGTGCCAGGTTTGCACGTACCTTTAAATGTGCAGATATGTGACTGCTTGCATCAATGCTCGTTAGCAGGATGGTACAGTATAAATGAGATTTTATGGTTTACATGCAATTTCACACTTTGTATATGAGGTCCATCATTAAAGCTAGAGAGAGTCATGCATGTACCATAGCATACTGGGCTTGTCATTATTTCACACTCGAAGACAAAAGATAGAAAAAGCATTTGATTTGATTTGCGACTTCAAGTACGGTACACATTTGTGACAAAGTAACTACAACCAAGTACTAAATAGTACCACCTACAGGCAAACTCGCTATGTCACCCTCGGTGTAAGCGTAAATTCAACCGACATTCTGATATCGAACGCCGAATCAACGCTAGATTATGCACCAGCACAACACACATTAGAATGTACATGTATTCATCAGTTTCAAACTACATACCTGCATATATGCAGTCATTGACTGTGCTTTGAGCCTTGACTGCCTCTGCCCTGAAAACTAGTGTAAATGAGAGAATGGCGAAAGCATGTATTGAACTTCCCGATTGTCGGAAGTGGCCTTTGCGCCATCGTGTCACCGAGTATATGACAGAACCAAGTTAATAAACCAATCCAAACAATGATGATCCCTGACTTACCTGCTATTCACATCATTCATCATTCACCCTTGAAAGCTTGATAGACAGTCTGGGTGGGCAGGGTAGGAGACGACTTGGGTAGCCAGAGCAAAGATAGTGGGCAGGAGTAAGGT
The DNA here is from genome assembly GCF_016758775.1 of Suillus clintonianus. Lineage (NCBI taxonomy): Eukaryota > Fungi > Basidiomycota > Agaricomycetes > Boletales > Suillaceae > Suillus > Suillus clintonianus. The sequence goes on along the minus strand of NW_024539270.1, from coordinate 51,935 downwards.
CTGAGCGACGCGACACGTCAATATTCATGAAGATCGGAGTTCCAACTGAGTTTCAACCAAGTGTCACGTGAAAACTACGTCATTCTCAGCGGTTTGTATGCAGAATTTTGCCTTAGTGTGCAAAACAACTTGATGGCTTTTTGAAGTTTTGATTGTGTCACTACAATAATTTTTGTTTATTATAGGCCACTCGCGCTGTCCTTGAAGTGCGTGGCATCATCCAACCAACCGCGTCGCTGGTGCACATTGTGCATCCAGATGCATCATCTCTTCGATTGAGCAGAGGTCAGTCTGTGTGTTCATTTCTCTCATCATGCTCCTCACCTATTTTTAGTAGCCCATACTGTGCACGATCATCTTCAGGCTCAGTACCTGCACCCTCTGCTCGTGTTTTCAATCTCTCAGGGTCCAATTCCTCTCATCCTTCTGCAAATTCTGCTCACTCATGTGTGGTGACCACGTCATCTGCATCCCTGAACTCGTCTTTCCTACACCAGAGAAAGTTGAGAGGCAGCACCAAGATTGCAATATGCAAGTTGTGTATCCAATGTACGTGTATCTTTCCAACCCCCATGACACCACTGATCAGGTTGTCTCAGTACGCCCGCTAATTATGTGAGTTCTTCCCTTTGGTTTCGTGAGTATCCCGCTGAGTTTCTTGCAGTTCCATGTGCTACGTCGTCAAATTCACCATGACTTCCGCAAGTCACTCATTATTTTCTTTTCGAAATCACTTCTGTGCCATCCCAATGCTCATTCGGATCTTTTGGAGATGGTTGGCGACACTCACTTCAAACACTATATTCCCGATTCCCATCCTGAACACCTAGTGCCTGCTGAGGAAGTGAGGCGTCACAACCTCTGCACCGGTATGTCGCACCGTTATTTTGTTTTTGAGTGACCTCACTGTGGGATTAGGTCAAGTATACCAGACACTCGTTCAGGAGCGTGACGCCAAGGGCATCAAAGATGTGGTCATCAGCCGCATTGAGCAGATCTCACCTTTCCCCTACGACCTCGTGAGTAAGCTTAGTTAGCATCTACAGTGTTTTACTAACATTTACAGATCACTCCTCATCTTTGACAAGTATCCCAATGCAGATATACTTTGGTGCCAGGTCAACTTTTTTTTTGTCAATTCTTGATATTCCAGCTAACCTGTACGTAGGAGGAGCCATTGAATAATGGGGTGTGGACTTATGTTGGACCCCGTATTCTAACTGCCCCCAATGAGACGCAGTACCACAAAGGCAAATATCTGTACTACGCTGGAAGGCAGCCAACGAGCTCCGTTGCTACAGGTAGCAAAGTGAGTGGTTGGGCCTTTTATCTTCTACCTACTCTAATCCATGCGAACAGGCCCAGCACAAGAAAGAAAACGAGGAGTTCTTAGCCGCGGCCTTTGTACGATGCTCAGTGACCATAATACATATTGTAGTGGCACACAAGCGCCGGTCCCCTCTTTTGATATGCTGGCGTACAAGTGCTTTGGGCATAGCAATCATTAATGTCAAGAGTATTTTCAAGACTAAGATCTAGAGAGCTTAGTGTTAATTAGCATTGAGCATTCTGTGAGGTTAGACAATATTTCACAATTCGCTCGAGTAATCTCACCTGCAGTGTAATTAGTACCATGACCTTATAAAGTGCATCTCAAGCTGGCAGCATCATGCAAACGGCTCAAATTATTTCATGCAAAATGAATGTACATACAAGGTGCTTGCCAGGCTGGTAGAGTCATACAAACACCTCGAATTATTTTACCCTGAATCAATGCACATACAATATGGGTAACAGGTTGGTATCTAGATAGAATCGGTAAATTCCCATATTTGCTCATGAATGATTTTGTCACTTTTGTTGATGTAGATAGAAAACAATTCTAACTTCAGTCTGGTATTGGGACTCGTGTCCATAGTACTGTACCTAGTAGATAGAAAACAATTCTACTAGTAAATTTTAATGCGCAATCATAAATCTAAATGCAATCAAGTACTCACACTTCAGTCTGGTATTGGGACTGAAGTGCTCGTGTGATAAGTATGAAGTCTATAAGGTAAAAATGTTGCTATACTAATATGAGCATTGTGGGGGATCAGGGTGAGACATTGCACACTAGCTCAATGTCACCTGGACATCACCTGTCCATTCCTCAATTGGTCGCGCTTGTACTACGGGGCTTCATCCGATGTCTCCGTTGCCATGGGATCCAACAGGGGGGACTTCCCTGTGAACCCTGTGTCACTGTGTGGCTATGTGCAGTGCCACATACACCATTTGGGTTTTGCTGATGGCGACTGAGGCCGCTTTGGATCAGTGAGAATATATCAGCTATAAACCCTACTCAATAACAGTTTATTTCACCAGTTTATTTGCTGCTCGAACGATAAATGGTGGGAAATAAACTGACAGCATTATTGAATGGCAGTTTATTTGCCAGTTTATTTCATACGCGAAGTTGTCGGAGTGAACTGAGAGTGATCATGATGCCGAGCAGCCGAAGTACGATTGATGAGGAGCAAAAGTATACCAGCATCAAGTATGAGTGACTACTGGAGCGAAGACGGACAACAGAAGCTCACGCTCGAGCTTGCTTCATGGGACCAAATCTCTCTTTTGCAAACCCCCGATTTTTCCGATCAGCTCTCTGCACCCGCTGAACTCAACTATGCTGTTGACCTGATAACTGGGATGCGTCGTTCTCCGCGCAAGCATCGAGATCAGCACCAACACTCACAAAACTATACCCTTCCACCAATTTCATCCCTACTCACCACCAGCACACTGGGTGGCTATCTCAAAGATCTTTACGCAAATTTTTCTCCGAGTCCTAGTTGCATCGCAGATCAGCAAAACCCCCAGCATGATTTGCAAAACTTACTCCTACATCAGCACTATGGAACCCATGTTCACGCCAGTGCCGTCTCTGGAGACACCACACCACTACCATTGAACAGTCCCGCAACAACATTACCCACAGGTCCGAGTCCAACGGAGGCTATCGTGCCTAGCATTGAGAAGCCTCCATCGAAAGCTCCCCGCCGGGCACAGGCGAAAAAGCCCGAGTCCGATACCAACAAGAAGAAAACGCGCACCAAGGGTGCAGGTAGCAAGTCTGGGCCTGCGGGTCGTCGAGACCATGGTGGTTCAGACAGCGAAATCACAAAATTGAGTCCCGAGGCAATCAAAGACTCAAAAATAAAAACTCCTGTGAAGTCAGAGAGCATATGAGGACTCACCGACGACGACAAAGTTAAAGTTGTTGAGTATGTGACGTCGCCAGAGCGCTGGCCTGGTTTTAAAGTTAACCAAGTGCACTACTGGAATAATGTGAGTGGCAGTTGAGTGTCTCGTACATGGAGCTTACCTGTACATCAGATCTCTGGGAATTTGTTGAAGGGCCGGGTGACATCTGAACAGGTCCGAAATTTCTGGCACGGTCAGGCCTGGGAGAAGTACAAAGCAGTCCGTGAAAGGGAGGAACATACTGGTGGAGGAGATGGAGACGAAGATGGGTCAGATGCCGAGTGTAAGCCATCGAGTGCTTAAAAACGGAAGAAAGGTTCTGGTGAATTCTCCGCTAAGGTGTTGGACGAGTTTGCAAAGTCCAAAATTTACCAGTTAATTGATGCAGTGTGTGTACGAAATCCACACAAAGTTCACGCGCTGATGTACAAACAGTGCTCGCAATGACAAGAGTGTCATCCGTCATCGTGAATATCATTCAGCTACCCCTCTATCTGATGAAGATGCCTCACCCATGAAAAAACGGATCAAACGCTCAGAATCCTATGATGGTGACACCTCACAACTGCTACAGCAAGTCATTGGATGAATTGAGGAGCGAGACAAAAGGCAAGCACAGCTCGATGCTAACAATATAGAGCTTGCCCAAAAGAAGGACAAAAGGGATGAGGAGGAACGTGCTGAACATCGTGAGGCTGCAGCAAGGCAAGCAGAACGTGAACGACAGGATGCATTTGACAAACAGTGGGATCGCTGCATGCTGATGGTTGGTAATACGAATCCACGTGTTCGTGCATATGGAGAGAAGCTTCTTGACGAGCTGATGGGAGAAAGAAGTAACATGATGTAATGTGCCTACATACAAGAATAATCAAGGAGGTTTTTTCGACGTAGCAGGCCTGTGCGAAATAAATCATCCCCCTCTAAGCCTGGGTGTTCCTCTGCCTCTCCTCGGACTCCTGTTACATTCTCGTCTTCATCCCCATAAAATCCATCAATGCTTGTTGGGTCAGAGGACAGCTTTCGATTCCAATGTTTGCAACAGGTCACTTCGACTGGGTCGTTGGTAAGGTCGTGGTCGTGAAATGGTCAGATCGAGAACTTGGTGAGAGGATATCCTGCAGTAAATATTACAAATTGTACATGTAAATGACAGCTTGAAAATACCTTTGTCGACGAGGATATATTCATGGGTATTGAAATATTCGCCTCTGTTTCGCCACAGGTGCGAGTTTCTGAACACCCTGCTGTCTTGAACACAGCCTGGCCAACCAAACTCATAGGATGTGAACATTGCATGGTGATCACACGTAGCCTGTACAATAAGCTAATGACATGGCTGGCATATTCTCGTACAAAAATAAATGGACTTACAGCATAGAATTTTTTTCGACAGTAGTAAGCAAAAGGATTCCGCAAAGGCTTGTCCTGGAGTCTGATATAGCTACCATCCCCTATGCCAATACAGCCAGGAAAACCCCACTCGTCCATTGCATCAGACAACTGCTGACGTCAGACAGGACCAGGCCATGTCAGGAAGCGAGAGTGAAGGCGGCGAAATGCCATGCACACACGTTCAGTGTACAGATAAACAGTTCCTTCGGCAATTGCCATGACGGACACTGTTTTCAGTGCATTTTCAGCACCTACACGACATAGGAATGTTGCGAGTTGGTATTTTATAGGGCGCTGGGGTCGACCACCACTCGTGGATGGATAGAACGTGGGATTGTCGCTGATGAGGTCGTGCGAGTGCCAGAAAGTCGTGCGATCCATACTATGTAGTATTATGCAAGTCAGGAATTGAAATATATGAAAAAAACAACTCACCGCAGCCAGACTTTGAACGTCCTGTCTGACGAGACATTAAGGAGGGTGTCGAAGAAATCCTCGGACTTCTGTTGGTCATATGGTCCTCATCTACCACACCTACCATTTCATCTGTCCTGTCGACGGCGGTCCAAGGCCACCAATGCAAGTGAAACAGCAATCAGTTGATCCCCGGAGTCTTTCGCCTCAGCAAGAAGCACAACTGCGAGAGTTTCCAAGAGTTTCGTAGTAGATTCTCTCTTGCTGATCCGTTGGTGCTGACGTCGACATTGTTGTCGATGCGCTGAGCTATCACGCGCCATGAGTGTTCGTTTGCAGAGTCTCTCGGCAAGTTGGTCGGCGGCTCCTATTTCACTCTCCACAACACGAATGCACGTCAAACCTTACTTGACAGTTTATTCCAGTTTATTTCGTCCTGCTCGCTCAAAAAAATAAACTGGCGAAATAAACTGTTATTGAGTAGGGTTATAGGGAGCACAGTTTTTTCCAATTGCGGTGTGCAGCTTGATCTATCTGGGGAGCTGCTCCAGTGCTCTATAACCAACGCTCCTTAAGCTTGTTGGGTAATGCCTGAGGCGCTGAAGAGCTCGAAATCTTTTGTACGTACCCTGCAATAATATTCTTACCTACTACAGTGCAAAACAGATAGCATAGGCCTCTCTGTTGCAAACTCAATTGTGGTGTGATAAGGAAATTTTTGACATTTTTGGTGTGCAACTGGGTCAAAAGATCATGAATCTGCAATAAAAAATATTGGCGTAGATTATGTAAGCAGTCCCAATTTTCACAAAAAAAAAACAATATGTTCGTGTGCCAATCTCCCGTCTCTAAACATGCCGGAAAAACAAGAAGGCTCGGCGGGCCCCTGAGGCTCGCTGAGCAAGCTCCCGACGGCAAATTCTTTAGAAAAGATTATATTGACAATGTCGAGGACCCAGATGATGGACTATATCATCGGTAACGGTGCAAGCACCCATCCCCGACTCGTGGATTTTCACACCTCGTTATATTCATGCGATATAAGTACATCATCATAAACTCGAGAATGGTCACGCGAAACAATTTGAATAGGAATACAGTTGAGTCGTTTTTTTTTTTTTCAGTTCGGTTTCGCGAAATCAAACCATTTTGCTTTTTGTTCCTGCCACTTTCGATTCTTTCAAAGGTTTCACTGTCATGATCCCGAGGTCCTTTTCACTGTAGTTTGCTGTGGGCGGTTTTTCACCGTGTTGGTAGCTGTCTGGGGAGTTTGCCAAGAGTACGATGGCTTTGGCATTCATGGATGCATTTTTTCGTAGTTCCCTGTTATGCGCTGTACCTTTGTATTCATAGGTGCTTGCCGTGAAGAATACGAGGACTGGTGTTCCATTTTCGATTTCGTCGTTGATCTTCGGCAATTTCCAGTAGTCTTCGAGACAGAACGGTTTTTTCCCATCGAATGTCGGAACTGTGATAAGGGTGTAAGTGTTAGATGACGGTGATCATCGTTTGGGTTCAATCTTACTGTGTTCGTTCCATTTCAATAGCTTGCTGCTAGCTGTAGGTGCCTTTTCTTCTTCCTCTTCATCACCTTCGTGAGCGGTGCTGCCGGTGGGCTCTTTTCCAGTTTTAGTAAGGCTTGAGAAGGTGACTCCCTTATCTTGGGTCCAGAAGGCGAGGTACCTCTCATGGCATATTTTGCCTATGAGTGACAAGCCTCTTGGCCAAGTAAGGTCGCAGGGGAGGACCGCAATTTGGCGTTGTTTTTCTCCCTCCATGGTTGAAGACATGACTGAGATGCCGACGATAAAGAATATGGCCGGGCAGTTTGGATAGTCACGATGCGCAATGGATCCGTTCTTTGTGTGAGTGAAATCACCCACATGACCTGTTCCGATGTTGAAAAGGTCATCAACATGTGGCGCAGTCGTGATACAAAGAAGTCGTCTTTAGGTATGAAGTCAGTGATATTTAGGGGAAATTTTTTTACTTGGTGCACGTACTTGGCAACATTCACATCGTGCTTGAACATGATTTGAAAGTCGATACTCTGCACTTTTGTTCCTGAGTGCGAGTCAATCGCCTTGACAGCAGGGATGAGTTTCAAACTCTTCATGATGTCGTGTCTGATGTTGTTGAGGGTGATGTAAACTTAGGGGAAATATCGACGTACGGGGTTTGCTCTGTGTCTTCTTTCGTGGTGTCAGAGTCAACTTCTATTTTCTTTGCCTTGGGTTGCATGGTTTCTTCTGCTTTTGATGTTGGGGACAGACTTCGTTTGGTGGATTTGTGAAGATTCTTCATGGTTGACTATCAAGAATTTGTTATTTTTTTTTGGCGGTGCTGTTGGTGATGTCAATATTTCTTGATGTCGATCATGTAATCTGCTCCTTACTCCTAAGTGTTCTCTGCTCTCTACTCCTAAGTGTTCTTCTGTTTTTCACTATCATGTCTTGCTCCTCACCTGATGATATCGGTGATTTTTTGAGTGTCGTGAGGGATGAGAAAGTCGGTAGGTATCATTTGATGTTGTTTCATTTTCGTGGTGTGTTGATGTGATCAGTATCGGCTGTGCAGGACGTCGAGCATGCTCGGTTGAACTCTAGTGAGAGGAAGAAGTTGCAATTGAGCTTATATGATGACGATGAAATCATTCTGCGTTCTTTTTTCGTACGTAAGAGTATCGATGGCAAGTATGGAGTACTGCTTTGGAGAGATTCCGAGCAAGAAGTTGTTTTTGATGTGCAGGGTTTATTGGCGAAGTTCATGCTGCCTCCATTGTCACGGCAGAGGTATGGGTGCGTAAATGAGGTCTCTGTCAGTGTGCAAGGTGTCAATTGATCAAAGTTCGACTCAGCGCCCATTGCTGCTGAGACAGAATGCAACCTTGCTTGCAGCTACCGATTCATTTGGCAGATCATCCTCGGCACTCGGTCATTTGTTTCGCTTTTTTGAGCAGCAGTTTGGCCAAGGTCAAGTGCGTCCTTGGAGTCCGGTAAACATGGGAGTCGCGGAGGCCATTTCTGCAGATACGCGCTATGTATCACCTCGTTCAGAATTGTCGTTGTGGAGTGATGCGTTACCGCAACTACAGGAATTCCCACTCCTGGATAAAAACAATGTCATTCGAAATTGGGTTGAAGAAGGCAATGTAGCATTTACGGAGGACAATTTCGTTGATTATTCTGAGGTCGTATCTGGTGGAGGGTGAGTTGACAGTTGTTTTAATTTTTAAAAGCCTTCATGCAATTGTTCAGTGTTTCTCGTCGCACACCGGCCGATCCCAGTATCTTCAGAGTGGGTCAGATTGTTGAACTGGGATTGAGTTTGAAAGTTGTTCGTACCCGACAATCTTCCTCGCAATATTCTTTTCTTGTCCATATGGACAATCTGTTATTGTTGAATCGGTCACCGTCGATGGTGTGTCTAATAGGTCATTGTTTTGGACCGCACTGATTTTTTTCACAGTTGTTGGCTAACCTGGAAACTCTCAGACAGTCCGTCAAAGCTCTAGATGTCAGGCATGCGATGGAAACACATGCTCTCCTGCCGAAGAAGCGCCGTGTCAGAGAGGATGATATGTTTGAATTCGAGAAGTTGTTGATTACTCGCCAATTCTCTCGTCTTGCACTTGAAGGATCATCTGGTCAGCCTGAACACTCGTCGGTTTCGGAGTATGAAGTCTCATCCGGAATTTCCCAAATTGTTAGCTCTCCAATGTTATCAGGATTCTCTTCATCAGAGTGCGTTGAAGTCGAAGATGGTATAAATGTCATTTTGAAGTAGTTATTTGTACGACTTCTAGGGTTAGGGTTGTCTAGTCCATTTAAGGCGACATTCTGGAACGTAACCCTAACCCCAAAGTGATGCAATGTAAGCACAATTTTGTGCCTCGCAAACGCATCAGCAAACAGGACAGTGCTATTGTGGAATGTTGGCCAGTCCATCAGTTCTCCACTCCGGCGCATGCGGATGCAGTGAACTGCGTATCGTTTTTCATGGATGGAAAGCTACTAGTCACTGGTTCCTGGGACCTCGCTTCAGACCACGAAGATTGCCAACTCCCTCCAAAAAAGTCCATCCTTAGCTCCCAAAGACGACTTCATCAATGTGGAGGACGTCTTCACTCTGCCAGTGGTCGACCAATTCCAAACGGCGTCGTCTACGATTACCAACCCTTCTTTTCCTGGACAGGCCCACTCCACTGGCGCTAACGCCCCCCTTCCTGGATTCCTTCGCCCCGTCAATGCTAGCTCTTCTCTCACTGGATCCGCACGCCCCATCATGATTGACGCTAACATTTCTCCTTCCGGATCCGCCCACCCCGCTAATATATGAGCCCAAAAGACAAAGGCCGCTGCCTCCTGGCTCAAGCCTCTAACACTTGTCACGAAACACGCCGCCGGTCGACCTACGCAAGCTCAAGCCACAAAAGGTACGGATGTGTTTAGCACCAAACTAAGTATGTCGCTCATATCACCGCAGCTATGAAACTTTGACATAATGCTCAGACACGCTGGACTCTGGACTCGTTTTTGGCTCTTCAGCCGGAAAATCTCAATCACGCGCTCTTCAGCCTTCCGGGCTACCCACTCAGCCTTGCCACCTCGTCTGCCTATACCAGAAGAGTTCCATAACGATATAGACCTCAACTAACCCTCAATGCTCACCAGACACACCTCAGTCACTCTGGTTCCATCAATATCGAAGGAACGCATTCCATGCAGCCAGTCATATGACTTTATCCTTCGCAGGTCAAACAGTCAATGATAGCCTAGAGCAGTCCTATGAGGTATGATAAAATTGCGGACCGGTCCCAAAGCCTTTAAACCAATCGAAACCCTTCGCACTTGATCATATCACTACAGATGCTTTAACCTCGAGGCTATAATCGTACGTCGTTTCATGAGAAGTGACGATTTAATGCTCATATTCATTCTCTGGCTGCAGCAAAATAGGAACAGCTCGAGCTTGATTTCTGGTCGACAAAATCAAAATATGGCAGCGCAACGATGTAGACGGCTCTTGATTACTCGATGTCCTTGAACTCAGGGCAACCGCGGACATCCCCGCGTTGCCCCCGTAACTGCACCATACGGTTACCCTGACGGCAAATATGTGCAGTCTCTGCAAAGCAAGTACAAGTCAACTCATACTTTGTATTACAAATTCACATGCAGCCTCAGAAGCTTAGATGACGGTGGGCTCGACCCATCGAGAGAAACGACATTTACATGCTCATCACCCGAAGCTCCTGCGTTAGATGCGAGACTTGTATGCTTGCCCTGCGGCCTGCCGTTTTGGAGTAATGAAAATAGCAGATGGGGTTTATGTGAGATGTGTACAACTGGCCTCTTTGTTCGGCGATGCGCCCTAATAGTAGAGATGCGTGCTTGAACGATGAACTACGGTTTTACATGTAGTATTGTGTTCAATGTATTGCACGTTCCTCATGGGCTGACAGATTGTGAGATTTGAATACAGACGTAAACAAAGCCGGGATACGCAGCGCTGAGTTAACTCTACCGCCGGTGGGAGGTATTCACCTTCGTCTGAGCGGATCTCTTACATTGTCGGTCCACAGGCGGGAGGGTGACGTGCAATTCACAAATTTCCATGCCCCAGTCAATCGCCCTGAATTGAAATATTGTTGGAACCTTTCATGCCATCAGTCTATAGAACACATGAGATTGTGCCAGCACGTGTCATGCGAAAATAAAGACACCGAGCTTTGGAGAAAGGCAGGGATAGAGACCAACAATATTTTGATGAGCGTGCAGAAGATTACAACGACAAGAGGCCAATGGAGCGCTGAGTTGAGCTGAAAGATAACAGTGAAGAAAACGGCAAGATATTCTTGCTGTGGAGGCGGCATCATGAACTGTCACGTGACTGTTCAATTGACCGGCCAAAATTTAACTTCTTTCTACATTTATGTACATGTACAATTGTACAACTTGTTCAGCTCCGGACTGGCGCAATACATATAGTGCGGCTTGGAAGCCGGCACGGATGTCAATAGTCCGGGAGTAACAAGTTGTACTAGTGCAGTATGAAAATCATCGAAATGCTCGCACTCTGCCAAATGGTACTCTCACATCAAGTCTTATAGTGCGGAGCATATAGATTTACCTGGCACCTTTGGTTCAATTGGCACTGGCTCCTGCCCCGCATACTTCCCTTCCTTGTTCTCGCTTTGAGCGTCCACATAATTGTTGACACCTTGTTGGTGCGAATTCCTAACCCTAACCCTAATCGATATACAGTACCGATCTCTGTGCAATCTGCTACGCCTCCTATGAGACCTACACCAGGGCAAGCAATCAAGTTCCTCCGATTGCCCGGATTACAAAGAAATTAGCCATTCGACTGTTTACTCTGAAAGCCAGGCTAGCAGCAGGAAATGTATATTGATGAGGAAAGTAATTGATTTCCCGGATGTCAGAGAAATCAGAGAAATCATGATTTCCACTGTTTACCCTAACAGCCAGGCTAGCAGCTGTCTTTGTGGCCGGATGAGATTGCTCTCTAGCGAGGGCGGAAATGCCTTGATGTTATGATACAAATGCATGAGTATTTATATGGGCTGCATCAGTGTTAATATATAATGCTGTTGAGTGAATTTGTCAAGCGACATACCTCATGTTGACAGATTGTGACTGCCGATGAGAGAAAAAAGGAGGAAACTGCGGCGCGACCTACCCGGGTTCCCAATAGAACGGTGTGAAATAAATCATATAGTCTCTGATGGATCAATGCTTTTTGATAAACATGGAAACATATTCACTTGCGTACCCAGAGACGATTGGAAAGGTATTGAGTCTGACATGCTAGTATTGGAAAGCGGCCACGGTTGGCCAAGGGCGATTTTCCAATCTGGAACAACTGATAATCTTTTACGAGAATCATCACACGAGGAATGTAATAGTGTCAGGGATGTGTGCATGATCAAATGAAGAGAAACGCTCCTTCAAGAGTGCTCAAGCTCAGTTCTCGCAATCGTAATCACTGACCCAGGTCTTGCATGTTATCCCGAGAACTTCAGCTCTTACTCTAGCTCCAGTGCGAGAACTTCACTGATATTCTCTACATACCGATTATGCATGGTTTTGTTGAAGAGCTCGCTTAACGCGGCGAACACATAGGCCGATAAGGCCACGTGAAAATATGGCTGATGACGAACATCGATGCTGGCGAGTGTAGCATATGCAACTGCCGTAGCTAGAGACAATGGAACTCATAGGATAGTTGGCAAGGCAGATAGATTTGTCAAAGCATGTATGTGGTCGTCGTTAAGGGTGCAGGGAACGAAGAGAGGATGACCTGGAAAGACAATCATGGTTAGATAAGACTGATGACCGAAGTCACGATATATCACTTACCAATGGGGCAGTGAGATACTCCATCCCCATGCTTCGTGAGGATCGAGAAGTTTTTAAGATGTCTTTCATCAAGCTGTATCGTTCCACGCGGAAGCTAAGAGAACTTCTTAATGAGAGAGCATGAGATCCAGTTGAAATGAAACATACACGCTGTACCGAACGAGAGAAGATAGCTTGCATGGCCTCGAGTCCATCTCAATGCTTGCAGGAAAGACAAAATGAAGGACAACTTACAAATGTACCAACTCGTTCCGTCGCTTGTCAGACGCTCGATACCGTCAGCATTTACTACCACTTGGAAGCCGGCGGGAATGCGTCAGAGACCAACTCCGCAGAAGTCTAACTCTCCCGGGTCCTGGGGGTGTTCTTGGTGGTAGCCTATAGTAGTTTACGTCGGTGTAAGCGTAGATTTCTACCACCTACTCTGCATAACATATGATGCTCCGCGTACCATATCGTATACCACCTTGCCAAACGCGCCCCCTCGCATAGCCTACAATAATATCCTTCGAAATGGTCGCGTGAAGACCTCCATTGGACCGCGTCCTGCACAGGTCATCTCACTAGAAGATTTTGAGGAGGTGGAGGAGAGCGTATGGACCCATGCTTGTAGATGCGTATCTTTCATTATTTTCATTCTCTTCTCTACGTCATCATCGATTTACATCTGAATCTGCGCACATTACATAGTGAGCTGATAAATATATAGGATTGCTTGACGCTCATCCATGGTGCAAAGCTGTTCATATTCATTGGTAGGATCTAATATAGGCTGTCCATTATGTAGCTGACCATCATGCAATGAAATACTTCCAGTCTCAAACAGAAGTCTGCATGTAAAATGATTAGCTCCGTGATAAATGATAGATCTGAGCTTATATTGACTGTCTATCATGGACATGACTAAATTTGCGCTTGGCGGCTGTCCTTTGATGCTATGGACTTCAAATGATATGAAAGGTGGGTTTTCTTTCAGTGAACTATGAATCCGAGTTTCATCTGTGATCTCAGCGTGACAAAACGGACATCCGAGAGAGAATTGTTGTGCTGTTTTCTTTTTGATGAATTGAAATAGCCACTCGTCGATATTTTGTGCATCATATCCATGTTCTGATTCCATCGAGGAGGAATAGATGTTCGGTAAGTCTATTTCATGCTGGAATCCGTGATTCTCACTGCATGTAACATCGACAGACAGGCGAAAATAGCTCTCTTTCATATTCATACTCAAAAGGGAAGTGATGTCTAAGATGTCGATTGCTACAGGTCCCTTTCTTGGAAAGTTAGCAGAGTTGATGGATGATAAGTGGTCTCGCAGAATATCACGGCATTCATTGAATTTTTCAGGTATCTCGTTGTGTTTCAGAAGATCGCCGAACAATTGAGCGAGAAGTGCACTCAAATGAGAGTACTCTTTCCATAATGTTCTCCAGTTCTCGTCTGCAGTCCGATACAAGTTATAAAAAGACATGACGAAAGCATCATATGCGCAAGACCAATCTTTGTTGTTCCATGTGCAACCTGAGATCAAAGGCATCGTTCGTGAGGACCTTCATTGTCGGTATGAATCTTTTTCATAGGCTGTGGTGAATTGTCCTCGTCAGCAGGACATTTAGTTTTCTTAGCATTCACTTCAACCGCTGATTCATATACAAGGTGTGGTGGAGTCCAGTGAGCTTCATATTCAGGATCTACGTCTAATAAAGGGAGCACATCATCTTTTGAAAATCCAAAATCGACCATCGTGTTGTGTTGCAGAATCTGTAATCTCTTGTCCTCGCGAAGTAGAGCATCAGGGAGTATTTTATTAAGATCTTTTAGTTTGACTGGATGGATGATGAATAATCCTTCTCTTGTGCGTGCCCTACTTGCTGCTACATAGGCTGCGAATCCTCCTTCTTTAAGATTAACGATGATGTTTGGCAGAGTTTTACCTTGTGCTGATTGGCCAGTCACGGCAAACGCAGGTTGGATAGGCAATTGCTTCCTGGTGATGCGATGCGAATACTGCTCTCCTGATTCGGACGTGAGAAGGGTAGCGAAAGACCAACTTACTGAAGAAATTGGAAAGTGCTTTGGAGGCAAGTCGGGCAGTTGTAATTTGCTGTGCGGAAATTCCACAATACAAGATGTAGCATATGATAGATGTTCAATGGTATGGGATGTATTGATCTGGCGCAGGATTCCTTGAGAGCCATTTGTAACTCCCAACTCTGTGGACAGGTTGCGATTCCGTAAGATGACAGGCATTCCTATGTAGAATAATAAAATACCAGGTAGAGATCCTTCCCCACTGAAAGATGATGTGTCAAGATGTAGTAAAGAGTGCATCTCTTTAGTGTTCACATCATTCGGCTCTATTGAATCAAGAGCATGGCAGGAGATCAGCAGTTTCTGTTCAGATGTGGTTTCAGTATTCACTTTAGCCTTGCGCAAATTTATACTTTCACGCAAGCAATTGGTATTGACAATGGCACATGCATTATAACGCAGTTCATGTCGCATATCAATACCATTTTCATGAGCTTCGGATCGCATCAATCGACTATTGAACAAGTCCATATCTTCTATGGTACACTGTCGGATTCGGAGTCGTCTGACAGCTTCCGCATATTGCACATCATCTTTCATGCGTTCTTGCTCACTAAAAATGACAACAGCGTTGAGTGACTTCCAAGCCAGACGACCTAGCCGTTTCATAATTTCTTTGTTTGACACAGTTTTAGATGAGGATATCGGGATGTATAATGCAGTACCTCCCACAGGTGCATATTGAAAAAAATCACCTGAAGCGATAAAGTGGGTGCCTCCAAAAGGAACATCATAGATTTCTTTAGCGTACCTGAGTGCATGATCCATATCGCATAATATTTGTTGACCCAATAATGAGCATTCATCTGCTA
This sequence comes from Suillus clintonianus, assembly GCF_016758775.1. Taxonomy (NCBI): domain Eukaryota; kingdom Fungi; phylum Basidiomycota; class Agaricomycetes; order Boletales; family Suillaceae; genus Suillus; species Suillus clintonianus. Next base: position 36,595 of record NW_024539270.1, on the reverse strand, counting down.
AAATAAAGCCAACATCCTTCCAGTCTTTCCGTAATTGCATGCGATTATTGACGCTGATCAAAGCTTCAAATTCCTCAGCATGTGAGCCTAATTTTTGACTGCGTTTTCCTTTGTCCTTGTTCTGCACGCGGATGCCAAATGCTTTATGAATGGTGGTTCCGTCTATTATAGCTGCCGCTGTTCCAGTTGGGGCAACAAAACGCAGAAGATGTTGACAGCGATAACACGTCATCAACATTTGAAGTGCAAACACGCAATGTGTTTTGCCTGTGCCGCCCGGTCCACTCATAAGTAAGCGCAAAGGCTCATTGGATTTACGGATACCAAATGTCACAGGATAATCTGGAACTACGAGATTCGTGTCATTTTTCATAAGATGTTCAAGGTTTGGGTGCTGCATCTTCAGGAAGACAGATGCGATGATCTGAAAGGTTTTCCATTGAATGTTATTAAGAGTAAATTCTCTGGCGATATTTTGAAGCAATCTCATAGGTGAATCATGAGAAGTCAAAGAGTGAGCAGGAGTTTTGGTGATCTGTTTGATCAAATTGCCATGGTGCGCAGCAGTCGTACTCGAGCGCTTACAATTATTGATGATAGAAGTCATTTGACTTGTCACGTCACTCTGATTGAACAGGCGTTGGTGAACAACCATCTCTTGATGTTTGATAGCGTCCTTCCACTGTTTCATGAGTTTTGGGGTGACCACAGGTAAAGATTTATGATCATATTCTACTGCGAACATTCCTTGCTTAAGTATATTGCCCATATCTTTGTCTGGTGAGAAAGCATCTAGCCAACATGATTCTTCAAGCAAACCGAGTACTTCCTGAAGATTAATCTCTCTCTTTGACGTCTTATGTGCATCTGTAAGGAAAGACAATTCATCTTCCACCCCAACCAAATTGCTTTTATTCACAGAGAGCAGCTGCTTACTAGCTTCTGAACGTTTGTGCAATCTATCAGCATCGCGTTGATCTTCGCACTCGTTGATTGCATGCCAATTGTCCATGATGTCAGTACTTCGGCCGTCAAATTTGAAGGAATGAAATACACCATCAAATGTCTCATCCGGAGCAAGGATGGGCTTTCTATGGCTGAATGGTTTGAAATGTCCCAGTACAAATGGGTAATATGCACTAGGATTGTTCTTAGACGGCACACACCGTCCAATGATGCGGGGAATCAGGTGAGGTCCTTCAAATCCTCTAGACACATTTGTATGCTCTACTAATAAATGCGTGTTCGATTTTGGGTGTGGTTCTTCAAGCCGGAATCTTCGCAAGGCACTCGGTTTCTCCATATCCAGGAATTTAGCATTGTCAGCGGTTTTCCTCTCCAACTTGATGCATTGTACGAACTCGAAAAATGACAGGTTCTCTAAACCTTTGGATCTGAAAAAATAATCGTTGACTTGATCGGAATGAACTATGTCTCCATGCTGATCAATTGTGAGGCGCAACTTAACTTGTTCTTCATCAATTTCATCCCAGTCTGATTGTGTAGGATTAACATCAGACACCTCACTTGGACCGTGATGTTCTCGCAGGTATTTTAACTGAGGACCATAATGTTTTTCAATGTGATTCATGAGGATGGACGATAATATAGGAATGGTTTGATGCGACTGAATCCTATCATCTAGACCTCGAAGGTATCGTACTGCTTGCTGACCATGCACTTGCTGTTGCCGATTAAACTGTGTGAGGCATCTGTGAAGAAGTTTCTTTGCTTGCTCTCTTGCTGGCAACACAACATCGGATGATACTTCCTCAACTGCTTTAGAAAGGAGTGATAGCATCTGGAAAAACTTGAGGTCCATCTTGGTGATATAGTCACTGATATAACACATCGCTCCCTTTGCTGCTCTGCCAGATAAGATACATTTTAGATCATGATTGTGTCGACAACAGATGAGAATATAGGGATTATAATAGTTGATAGTCGCATCACGACACAACAATACAATAGCGTCAGTTTCTGAATCAAAGTGTGATGCATCAACGATCTCGTGTGGAAACAAAAACCTGCATTCTGAATGTCCATACTTGTGACATACGGGTTTACATACATGGCGCTGTAAAATTTCCCCCGTCATTTTCACATCTGTCATGAATACGGACTCCCATTCATTAAGGACATCAATCGCGACATTTGTTGTCTGAGGTGACACAGGAGGTCGTTGAGTTCGAGGCTCATAGCCCATTTCAATGTTGACTTCGACATCGGGTAGGTCATGGTGAATTATGTCTTCAAAAAATTCAAAGAACTGGTTGTCAAACTCCGGAGAGGCACGAAGTTTATTATGCAACTCGTGGGGGTTCAAAGCACCGACTAACCAAATCAGAATATGGCCATGAAGAGACCCTCGTTCGGTATACTCTGCTGTTCCATAGAAAGCCTTGATGTGTCCAAGAATCCCACCTCGGTCTGTTGAACGATGTAACTCAAAATCCCAACCGAATAAGTGCTGAAAGATGCTTCTGATAGAGAATTCAAAGAAGTCGGCAGCAGCAACAGGATCGCGTGCCAATCGAAGGGCTCTTTCATGAGTTGGAACTAAGACTGGGTAACGCTCTGTGAGATCAACTGTTACATCTCCACACATCACCTGAAAAATGGGATTATGGAGTGGGTTCGGATTTGCTGTGAAATATAATGTAGGTAGTCCAAACGAGCCCATGAATCCACGAATTTCACTGCGAATGAATGTTTTGAAAGCCTGAGAACCAGGAATCTTGGCGGAAATAGTGTTGACATGTTGGAGCAAGTGAAGGGCCTTTTTCTGTTGGTCATTCATATCGCTCATGTTTCTTTCGTTCTCCAAGTGATGGGCAGCAGATTGAATGACTGATGGCGACAGACCGACTAATTCCTTGCTAAAGTCCTCAAAACCAGTTTTGCGCATAGAAAATGATGTATGGAGATGTGCTTTGCGTCTCTGGACAATATTTAACACCACAAAAATATATGAGTGATGAAATCGGAAAATGCGATCAGGAATGTCAAAATAAACTGATGCTTGAGCAGCAAAAGACAGCGCGACAGGACGAGAAGGGTCCTCAAACCCACCAATTCCAAACGGAAATAGTGTGGGGTACATACCTGGAACCAAAGCATAGTTATGGTACTCAGGAATCGGATCCTCATCATGATGCAACACTAAGTCTGGTATCTCTTTCTCTACCTTGCGATCGAAAGATGGAATGAGGTTCCTAAATGCTGCAGCGACAAATTGACGCCCGGATGTAGTGTCACATTCTGGATTGGATACTCCAAGCTTCTCGATTAAATCCGGGACATTTTCGCCGTTAACAGGCAGTTGTTGTTCGAATTCTTCAGCGGGATGCAGCGCAAATCCGGCGGTTTCCTCACTCAATATAGGGTGAGCATTTTCAACGCGGTGATGAATAACCCGATCATGAATGCCTGGCAACGGACCATCGTCGGGGAACAACTCCAGTCGAGAGACATCAATGTGAATGTTATCATACAGATGATTGTGCCTCTTTAGAAACACAAGAAATCTGCAAACTTTAGACTTGCGAACACGAAACAACGAATAGAGACGTGCCGGATCGAACTGTTGACTACCAACAAAAACAACAGAAAGTGCGTAATTGACATCTGCTGGAGTCCTCGGTAACACTGATGCAGTTGAGACAACATTCATTCCATGGGCACAAGTATTACCATACATCACACGCGGAGTAGCAGGATCAGAAGATTGAAAAAGTCGGGTTATATGGGCAGTCCCACGAAATATAGCACAGATCATTTCTTCGACCCATGTCAAATCGCCAAATTCAACGGGCAATTTACCACGGTACAAATTGTTGGCTAGTGCAAGACGTGGAATCCGAGAAGCGCGCAAAGACGATTCACATTGTCGGCACAGACATAAAAGATAAGTGCCTTCGTGATCAACTTCAATTCCTTCCTTACAGAACATCAGCCCATCCAGTTCCGACTGTCCATAAACAAATTCATTAGAGAGCTGCTGCACTATACAGTGAGAAATGATAAACTCATCTTGAATTCGCAATGCTTCAATTTTTAGACCTGCAAGATCATCTGGCACGCGCACAATATTGACACTGGCATCGTATTGCGCCCGCGAACACACCGCACACACTCGTCCAGAAGACCACAAGGTTCCGCGACGATAATCTTCCACACACTGCAAAGCGATCTCTTGACTCACTTTTTTTGGCCATTCTGATGCGATTAAGTTCACAGTCTGCTCGTGTTCTTCTTTCGTTTTGTTTTTGAACTCTTTGTTGGTTTTTCGTTGTAATTTCTGAGACGAAAAAGAGGCATTCAGGAGAGGCCGGAAGACTTCTGGTGTAAAATAAAGTTTGAATGCGCAACACAAGAAATCTGCTCGAGAACTTAACTCAAGATCAATATAGGGCACAAAGGTCAGGATGGTAGAAAAAAAAACATAATCATCAGCAACTAGCAAAGAACGGGTGAAATGGCATATGAACCGAAACAGTGCTCGAGCATATCTCGCATTCGAATGCCCTGATTCATCAGTAATGCAGTCTGGACGGATCTTTGCCAATACAGATCGCAGCGTGAAATGACCGAGTCTGCTAAGTCTTGACACTAAAAGATGAGACTCATCCTCATTCAACCAAGGATAATTAGCAACATCACATTCAGGATTGACACAAACATTGTCGTCAACATGGACAGCGCGAACAGCCGTCATGACCTCTTCGCCACAAAGTGCATCAAAATACCTATTCACAGCAACGAGGCGGGAGCGAAGAACATCACCATCATCAGTAAACCACAATGATGAGGCAATAAATTCGGCATTAGATAAAGAACCAAGAAAAGCGATGTGCTCCTCGAAAAATGCAGATAGACGCTGAATCAAAACACACTTACGACTCGCGATGCCATGAATACCCAACTGCATCAAACACCATCGAAGTTGAGCGACACCAAGAGACATGAAAGTGCACCGAAATTCTTCGCAGGACCACGTAAACCAAACGGGTTCTCGACCCACCAAATCACTCACGTCAGCACGCATTCTGCGCAACGCACAGCAATCAAAATTGGTTTAATGTCGTGAACGACAAATGTTTAACGTCCTCGAGGACGAAAATGACGGAATTACGATTCCAAGGATCTGAGACAAAAAACAAGAGCGAATCTATAGATCGGTACAAAAACAGAACTTCCGATTCCGAAAAAGCTCACGGGGTATACACCCTGCACGACAATGACTGAGAAAAAAACAAAGTACCCCATAAAAGCCCTCCTCTTACGAGTCGGGGAATGAAGAAGATTCAGGTTCAGAGAAGGCTGGATTGTCAGCCTACTAGAGCATGGCATCATAGGCCTTGGTGCTGTGAGATACTGGGTGCATGCCCTACCAAAGTTATCCGGGCCTTTTACCGCAAAAAATACCGCTCGCATCGCAAAGTTGGTGCGGGAATCATGACAGAAATGGATACATGAATTACCCTGAATAATTATATGTATTTTATACACTTACAACAGTCCAGCAGAGGCCACAAACATGTTTTTTCTTCGCTGCAAGCAATAGGGAGGAGGAGCGACTACCAAATAAGGAAGGTGGCGGTGCTGGTGGCGTGGGAAGTCCCAATTTGAGACCGTCATTTTTTAAAAATCTAGGAATTTAAAGAAAGTAACCAGATAGGTTTGTCACTAGGCTCGAACAGAGGCGTTTCCACTAGTTTTGGTGGAAATCAGACGGAATGGGGCGATGTAGAAAGGAATCTGTGTTGGTGCTGTGGCGGAGGTCGGTTTTTCCCGTTTTGCACTATACGATACCCTGAGAGAACCATGGTGCTTGGTAGAGCAGGACGATCAAATACGGCCGAGGCTCAATTTGGTTAATTTTAAATTTTCCCCAGTACTACTCCGGACTCCGCAAACTCGTCGAGTCGTTGTGTCGATGAGTCTCAAATTAACTCCGTCCACCCAATAACTTCGGGGACTCGTCAATAGGCAACTAAGGTATGTCTAGGAAGGAAGGAAAGAGGCAATAACGGAAACAAAAACGCACCTCGACACGATCAAATCCTGAGTTTTCCCGGATTCTGCTGAAATTCAGCATCAGCAATCGCGCAACTATCCACCTCCTCCATCAATCTGTTCAGAGGCTCTGCGCATCTGCGACGCATAGCATTGATGTGAGAATTCCCTCATAAGTAACTGGTCTTGCAAACTGAGTCCACCCAAGCCCGGTTCATCACCGCCGCTGTGATCAGATGATGTCTGGGGAAGATCATCAATAACCATGCCGAAGTACATTTGAACTCAGGCATTCCTACCAGTCTGTTTGATGTTGCAAATATCACTCTGACCCTTGCGCATCCATCATCATAGTGGTCCGTTCTCTGTCACTACACGGCTCAGATATATTGAAGTCCTGCGGTTGGTCTATGTTCATCGATAGCTAACTTTTTGTGATTACTGATGGAACTGATCCAGAATCCCCAAAACAGCAAATTTCATCACGAACAGATATTCCGGTGTTCAAATCTTCCGCGAATTTCAGACGCAAGTTACATCAAAGTTCTTCGAACGACGGCTTCTCACTACTATTCCTTTCTACTTTCTGTGATCAATGAAGATTGTGATTCGAGACACGGCCATTGTCCAGCCTCATCACTATAAAAGCGCTGGATGGTGGTAGGTCTGCACGAACTCCATACGCCCCATCCCAATATGACCACCTTCGTCTCAAATGATCCTGCTTATTGGCCACTCCTCAGTTCTGCTCAGTTTGCTGGCTATTTTGAAGGTTCGTAGAGAGAAAGTGGCATGACAATGTTGACGTCTCACTATCATTGACTATGGTTACACAGTTGCATCCCTTGCTGTGGTGGTGTACGATTGGGGTGAGCGAGATAATTCTTTCCGAGGGGATCGTTGATATATAAGTATACGGTACTCAAGCATTAACATCTGCACAAGAGGTAAGTCAATGTCATGACCAGCGCAGCAATCTCATATCTCACTAAGAATGCTCTCACAGTTCGAACTCATCTGGGTGAGCAGAGTCACATATCAGAAGCAAACAGGACAATGCGGCTGACTCGGGGCAGAGGCAACGCTGGTCGTTCATGACCGTTCTTTATATTTCTGTACGTTATTTAATGAGCGCAATTGACGCTGACTTCAACATATGCTAGATCCGCTACATCGGAATACTGTTTTCTCTGTATGTTTGCAAGGCTAACGCGTTAACACTGCGCTGAACTGATAAACCATATCTCACAATCAGCGTCTACGTACTGTGTATGTATCCCCGATACACTCTGTTCATTTCTGCTGACCAGCAGCATGTAGCGTTTCTCCCAGTCCCTTTGACAAACATAGTGGGTATTCTGCAGCGACGCCTGACATTCCCATTCTCATTCAACTACTAACTGCACTCCTACACAGGGGTGAGTGACAATCTCAGACAGCTTGATGGTTAGACATGACTGCAACAGCTGTAAGTTTATTCGAAGCATTGAGTCGATAAATGCACATCTGACACTGTGTTTTCCAGGCAATATGTCTTATTTTATAACGACATTCGCGCCTGTCGTCATCAATGCCATGTTGGGCGGTGAGCTGACTTGCGATACTGTACCGTATTAATACTGACGTGACTCAAATATCATGCAAGTCATCATGATGACTCGTATACGCGCAATGTATGGGGGATCCAGGAAGATGCTCATCTTTCTCGCTGTGCTCTTGCTGGTTTCCACGATCGCCACCGGAATTATGGCGGTAATTGCAAACCTGGGTTATTCAGGGGGTAAGCTTTCATTATTGATAACAGACTTGAGCACACGGGACTCATAGAAAAATTCCAGGGGAGGCCGTGTTGTCTGGTTACCATATCTGCTATTACAATCTTGACACAAATGCGTTAGATCTGGATTATGACATGATCATACCCACTGCAATATGGGAGATCCTCACCCTTTTTCTTGCAGTTTGGATTTTTATAAAACACCTCCATGAACTGCGACAATCGCAGAGTGGATCGACCATTGGAGACTGTTTCACGGTGCTAATGCAAAGTCACGTGTTGTACTTTTTAGCGTGAGCTCAGTCATTTCTATGCCGTTATCTTGTTTTGCTGAAGTTCCGCATATGCTAGCTTTGTTGTCACGGCTTGCTTTTCTCTTGGGAAACTGTCTCCAAGTCTCACGGTGTGCTGACCGTACTGGCATCTGCATCTGACCAGTCCTCATCATGTTTACAGTTCTCATCTGGTTTGGGAGTTGATGTGTATACTGGCATTATCGGCATTGCCCAGGAGTTCCAGATGTGTATACTGGGACCACGTCTGATCCTCAGCGTTCGTGAATATAACGCCAAGCTCGTGGCCAGGTCCGACGAAGGAACACACATGACGTCGATTGCTTTCCAGGCTGGCGGAGATGTGTTGACTGGTGGAGATGTGTTGACTGGTGGAGATGTGTTGACTGGTGGAGATGTGTTGACTGGTGGAGATGTGTTGACTGGCGGAGATGTGTTGACTGGCGGAGATGTGTAACACTGGAAGCCATCCAAGTAATCAACCGGGTATTGGGCACGGAGTGTATATATATATTATTTGAGTTTCGTAGTGGTATTTAAGGGTAGGTGATTTGGAAGATATATGTAGGAACTTCGTCCTGGTATTTATTTTGTGTTCTGGAGGATAAAATCATGTTTGGGCAATGTTATGTCACATTACTATTGGAACTACCTGTCAACTTATGCATGCACGGAGCCTACCGACGTCTCGCAATAATTCAACGAATACGGGTTCGCGTTTCTGCGTCTCTACCGACATAATGATGGATCCAATGCGTGGGCTTTGCAAGGTGCGAGTCGTGATCATAAACGGATGCCGTCCGGGAAACATTGGGATAGTACCAGCGTCGCCCGAAGTCATGAAAACACGAAAAACGCACCTCGACAAGAATATTCTTCCCTAAGGTTTTCCTCATCGTTCAGCCCTTGTAAGCACGCGGGCGGTTCTAAAATAATGCTTTAAGCACTGCATCCGTCCTTATGTGAAGTGCGTTCTGCAACGATCAAGTCAGTCTCGTTCGTTCTGCTCCAGGCCACGTTTCGTACCTCGAAACTGCATTTACTCTGAAAAGGAGACATCCCTCAGTGATGAGAATGAGAAATATGAACGAATCCAAAGCAGCAGTCACTCGACGTACCTTTCGTCCAGCAGCGTTCACCCCAAGCGGCTTTCTAGACATCACAAGATTTAACTGAGTCCTTGCACCAAGATGGACGCGCGTCAGTGAGAGGCGTCAGTGAGAGGATTTAATGGGTGTGGAGAGTTGCTGGAAGACGAGGTGACGGGTGGGGAGTTGTTACCCATCACAAAAATGATCCTCGAGATCATCAGGACTTCTCAGAACGATAAAGAGCCAAGTGCCTGAACGCGCTAATCCCAACGGGAAAAGCCCAACAAAAACGCACCGAATACACCACAAATTACCAAAACATACCCTCCAAAAACCGTGCAAGTTATGGGCTCCATCTGACAATTCGCAAACGTCATTTGAAGAACCATAATACAAAACACGACCACTCACCTCTCTAGACCACCCACCCATTTGCACCCCACCCCCCAGCCCTCTCCAACAACTCTAACCCAAACAGCTCCACCAGCGGGAGGAGCGTTTCAGGTATCATACTGAACACGAGGTGGGACATGCCGAGGCCTAGGTATACCCCGGAGCGGAAATGGGGGTCTAGCAGAGGTATGGGTGCGTGGAGGCCATGCTGCTAGATCAATACATCTAAAGTGGACTATAGTGTAACGGGCGCTCGACGAAGTGAGAGAGGCGAGTGACGGAGAAACGAGTGAGAGGCCAGATACTGGCGTTGAATAGACAAAGAGAAAGGTACAAAGCTCCTAGCCACATATAAGTATCTAGATATGATAATGTAAGTGGAACATAGGAATGAGACCGGATATAGTAAACGTGTCTGTGAGATAGCGAGCCCGTTAATATCCGAACGAGTCATCCCGCACGTATCGTATAGAGTCCGTTAGCTATGTAGAATGGCCGTGAATACATAGATTGACCATGACCGTGACATCATCCCCCTTCTAGGGCGAGTGAGGATGAGTCTACAAGTCGAGCCTTTCGGCAGGACGCGAGACTCGACCCACGCGGGTCGTAGTCTGCGTAGGAGGCACGTACTCAGATCTCAACCTCTGACGTACGGCAGCGGGCGACGGAGGACGGGCAGCGGCAGGAGGGACGGCAGCGAAGGCAGGCGCGGGAGGCACGGACGAGGACTCGTAGGACGGCGAGGGTACCTGGATAGAAGGGGAAGAAATTTCATTAGCATTAGACGGAGGAGTGTGATAGTTTTTGTTGATATCAAATAGATGGGGGCGTGGAGAACGTGGATGACGACGATGGAAACGCTCGATAAGCTCATTAAAAGAAGTAGGAATGTCAGAAAGAGGAAGCCATGAATCGTCTGATTCGGGTAACGACTTCCATCGTACGAGGTATTCGTAGCGATGGCCAGTCTTGCGGCAGTCAAGGATTGATTTGATATCATTGGCAGGATCGTCGGCGAGGTCGAATGGAAGCGGTGATGAATGAGTGTGGAAATCGGAGGGATCGACGTAGGGTTCGAGTAGTGAAACATTAAAGACGGGATGAAGACGGGATAGATAGGAAGGGAGTCGAAGTAAGTAAGCAGAAGAGCCGATTTTGCGAATGATAGGGTATGGGCCCAGTCGACGATGGTCGAGCTTCAAGGAAGGGCGTGTGGTTCTGATGTTACGGCGTAGTAACCAGACCAGCTGATCAGGTTTGAATTCCGGTGCAGCTGTGGCCTTCTTGTTGTAATACTTGGCTTGGGTATCTTGTGCGAATTGCAACTCAGCACGCAACTCTTCGTGAATCACGTCGAGTCTTGCGGCGAGGTCAGTGGCTGCGGGAACAGTTGAGCGTTCAGTGATCTGCGGTTCGAAAGCTGGGTGGTAGGCGTAGTTAGCGAAAAATGGAGTTTGGTGAGTGGAGGAGTTCTCGAGATTGTTGAACGCGAACTCGGCAAGGGGAAGGTAGTCAACCCAATCATCCTGTTGATATGAGCAGTAGGCACGGAGATAGGTCTCCAATGTCTGGTTAGTGCGCTCTGTCAGACCGTCGGTCTGTGGATGGTATGCTGTGGACGTGCGAGTATCAATCTTTAGTAGTGAAGTGAGTTCAGACCAAAATTTTGATATAAAAACAGAACCACGGTCAGAAACAATGGAATCGGGCAAACCGTGCAAGCGAAAAATGCGGTCGAGGAATAACCAGGCAAGGTCAGGAGCTGACAAGGTCTCCTGACATGGGATGAAATGTGCATAGCGCGTGAGACGATCACAAACAACCCAGATCGAATCGTAGTTATGTGACGCTGGGAGTTTGACAACGAAATCCATGGATATGGCTTTCCATGGACGAGAAGGAATGTCGAGGGGTTGGAGTAAGCCATAGGGCTTATGGCGAGGTGTCTTGATGCGAGCGCAGGTGTCGCAGGCTTCTACATAGCGTCGAACATATGTTTGCATGCCAGGCCATGAGTAGTCCCTGGACACAAGTCCGAACGTTCGGTTACGTCCTGGGTGACCTGCAATGACAGCATCATGACGCGAGAATAAGGTGTCAGCACGTAATGGAGAGGGGACGAAAAGTTTTCCTTTGTGGAATACAAGACCGCCGTCGGAGGCAAAGTCTGTATTGCCACGCACGAGAGCTTCTCTCCACTCGGTGTCTGCTCGAAGTGCTGTTTTGAAGCGTTCGAGGAGGGCCGAATTGTCGATGGAGAGGGTTGTGATGGCATTGAGGGAGGTCGAGGATAATGATTCTGTGTGTTTGGGTGTTAGTATGACGCGGTTTTGACCCAATAGGGTCTCATCCCCCTTCTGCGGGAGAAAATCGGAACGACGAGAGGGGGCATCAGCAACATTGCTTTTCCCTGGAGCCCAGGCTAACGAAAAATCAAAGTCAGAGAGAAACATTGCCCAGCGCGCCTGACGACGGTTGAGCACACGCGAAGACATAAAATATTCAAGATTCTTGTGGTCAGAAATGACCGAAATGGGAAAGGGCGAACCAAGTAACCATGCTCGCATGTCGCGAAAGGTATCCACAACGGCAAGTAGTTCTTTGTCGTGCACCTCGTAATTGATTTCTGCGGGGGACAGTTTGCGGGAGTAGAAAGCTACCGGGCAGAGGTGGCCTTCGTGATCCGGCTGTTGGAATACACCTGAAATTGCGAAATCAGAGGCATCCGTTGAAACGGTGCAAGGCTTCTGTGGGTCGAAGTGTTGAAGTATCGGGGACGACACAAATGCCCTCTTGAGCGTGTCGAAAGCACTATGAGCTAAACCTGAAAAGTCAAAAGGGGTGTTTTTTCGAGTCAAGTTAGTCAGTGGTTGAGTGATGCGCGAGTAGCCATCAATGAAACGACGATAAAAGTTGGCAAACCCCAGAAACGATTGGACATCCTTCACGGTGGTAGGTATGGGCCAAGACATGATGGTGTCGAGTTTCTTCAGGTTCATCTTGATGCCATCAGTACTGATGATGTAGCCCAAGTACTCGACCTCTGATTTGTCCCACTCACACTTCGCGGGATTAGCGCAAAGGTGAGCGTTGCGGAGTCGATCGAGCACGAGGCGGACGTGCTTATCATGGTCATCCTGAGTGCGAGAGAAAATAAGAATGTCATCTAAATAAACGACACAAACAATGTCGAGTAAGTCGCGGAGGGTATCTTGAATGAAAGCTTGAAAAGCAGCAGGAGCGTTAGTAAGACCATAAGGCACAACGAGGTGTTCAAATAATCCGAGTGGTGTCCTAAACGCTGTTTTCCACTCGTCGCCACTCTTGATTCGAAGGTGGCTGTAAGCAGACTTTAGATCAATGACAGAAAAAATCTTACAACCTTGTACACGATCGAGTAGATCGTGGACAAGGGGAACGGGGTATCGATTCTTCTTCGTGATTGCATTGAGACCACGGTAATCAACGCATAGGCGAAGTTCGCCGGTCTTCTTGCGGATGAATAGAACTGGGGCACCCGCAGACGAGGTAGAACTGCGAATGTGTCCACGGTCCAGGTTTTTATGAACGTACTCGGCTAGTGCCTCGCGTTCTGGGGGTGTGAGACGATAGAGGGGTCCGAAAGGAGGTGTCTTTCCTTCTTCAAGTTCGATGTCGACGTCGTATGCTCGATGTGGGGGTAGTTTCTCGAATTCGGAAGGGGAGAATACAGTGGAGGCATAGTCCATGTACTTGCTGGGGATGGTGTTGAGCAGTTCGTCATCAACGAGAGGTACTGTAGGGATCTCGTCATCAATAATATCAATGGATGACGACATGGTGGTACGAATGTAGATGGGAGACTGTGGAGGGTGGTAGTGGAGGAGGCAGGCTGCGTCAGGATTGGTGCGAGCTGTCCGTGCGAACTTCTTCGCAGAAACAAAGCGGATGCTAGGTAGTCGAGGGAGCAAACTAGGTGGGACAGAGTGACCATAGCCATTCTGGGAAACGAGGGAGGAGAGGAACGATGTGGTAGGTCTACCCAGACTGGGGTCCGGAACAGTCTTAGGTAGGTCAATGGGTGGTTCTGGGGGTGCGTCGAATGCACGAGACAAATACGAAGTGGTGTTGGACAGACCAAGGCCTAGTCCAACGGTAGTTGAAGCATTGAGTGTCGAGGATGATAAAGGCAGTGTAGGACCGAAGCCCTTCGCTGTGACGGTGACGGGCTGCTTGCGAGAGAGTCCACAACAATCGAGAGAGAGTGTAGATTCCTCCCAGTCGATGTCGGGATTGTGCTGGCGAAGCCAGTCCAAACCTAAAATAATGGGGTAAGTAACAGACACGACCGCGAGGGGTCGAGTCTCGTTATGGCCAGAGACAGAGATATTAGTGATAACATCGTGGGTGATCAGCCCCGATGCAATTGGACGGTCGTCAACCGCCATGATAGGTATAGGTGTGTCTTTGACACGATGAGGGAGAGAATGACGAGTAGCAAAACGGTCAGAAATACAAGACGTGGTGGCACCACAATCAATAAGGGCGAAAGTGTTGATAGGTGGTCTGTTAGGGAAAGAAAGGCGAACTGAGATAAAGAAATGCAAAGGGGAATTCAAATAGGAGTTAGAAGAAAAAACATAAGCGGGAGCAGACTTTACTAGTGGGGTATAACTTCCATCTGAGAGACGGATATGGGTGGGATCCGGCGCTGCGAGGTGGCTCTGACGTGTCCCGTCGTCTACAACCGGATGCCCTGGGACGGGATGACAGCCGGTCAGGCTTTTCCCGAGTCGTTCCGTGCATTGAATTTCTTCTTTGCACGTTCAGACATGTTGGGGCAGCTTCTGACAGTGTGCTCGGCACCTCCACAGTACAGGCAGAGACCCTGAGCGAAGCGACGGTCACGTTCCTCCTTGGTGAGAGGCTGGCGTGGCACCGTTTTGGTCGCGTCGATCTCCATTGGAATCCCAGGAGGGAGCGAGGTCGAAGTAGATGGTTTGGGCTGAACATAGCGTGGAGTGGTGGTATCGTTGCTAGTCTGCTGACGGGGTGTGGGTTTCTTTGCAGTCTTGCGTTCCACCTCGCGACGGTGGAGTCGATTGTCAATGGCGATTGTGAGGTTGACATACTCGTCAAAATCCTCAGGAGGGCTGTGAACGGTGAGTAACAAATCCTTAACCTCGTCTTTCAACCCCTCGTAGTACTTCTGGACGGTGGTCGAGGTGTTGAAATTGACGTAAACCAGTAACTCGCGGAATTTGGACGCGTAGTTCGCGCAGCTACCAGTTTGTCGGAGGTTCTCGATCTTGCGGAGGGCCGTGCCCTCGGTGTCGGGATCCCCAAAGTGCTGTCTGAAATCTTCGATCAGTAGGTCAAAATCGTGAAGTAGTTCATCGTTAGTACGACGAATCGCCGTGAACCAAGAGCGTGGTGAGCCGTTGTCGAGGTACGTGGACAAATACAAAGCTTTATCCATGTCAGTGGGTAGGGAAGAGCGTGAAAGTTCCACGGCGCTGAGTATTTCATCCACGAAGGCGTCAACTTCGGTCGCACTGCCCTTGAAAAGGCGTGGCTCTCGAAATTTAGCAACGCTTCGCGGAATGACCGATTCCGTAGAACTGTGGGACCCTGCGGCACTATGTGGCAAGGTGGGGAATCTGAGAGAAGCTATTTTGTCAGTAATGTCCTCGAGAACGCGTCCAATAGTGCGCTGATTCTCGTCTAGGCGAAACGAGCTTTGTCCGAGTGATGTGATGGCCTGCAGAACTTCGTGGAAGTTCTCCAGGGTCGGGACAAAAGTGGATTGAGATGGGAGCGGGTGCTCCATGTCCGGGTCTGAACTATTGGGGATAGACATGTTAGTGGAATGAAGCCCCAGGCGTCAATATAATGGATTGAGGAAGTATACGAGTTCCGAGAATTGAGTTGACGAGTTGGTGGTCTATTCAAACTGTAACGGGCGCTCGACGAAGTGAGAGAGGCGAGTGACGGAGAAACGAGTGAGAGGCCAGATACTGGCGTTGAATAGACAAAGAGAAAGGTACAAAGCTCCTAGCCACATATAAGTATCTAGATATGATAATGTAAGTGGAACATAGGAATGAGACCGGATATAGTAAACGTGTCTGTGAGATAGCGAGCCCGTTAATATCCGAACGAGTCATCCCGCACGTATCGTATAGAGTCCGTTAGCTATGTAGAATGGCCGTGAATACATAGATTGACCATGACCGTGACATATAGTCCTAAAACCAGGATACATCATCTAGGTAGGTTGTCCATCATCCAGTGGATGTATCCTTCGATACATCCATGGCGGATCCAAAATTTTGATTCTCGGAACTTTCCAGGCCTTCAAGTTGGGAGGGGTCGAGTACCAAAACTAGACACTCTCAGCCCCCCTCTCCGGCCAGGTGCCCTTCTAGATCTTGATTTCAGCTATTTCTGATCCGGCGGCTATGGGAGATAGATCATCACTTTGTTTGACTTCGAAAGAAGAAACCATCGAGCACGTCGCTGCGCACTAAGGCCCAGCTCGGCAACTGAGTCCAGTTCGATTTTCGCTGGTCAGGTTCAATTGATGGTTGACTAAATTAGACCAGCGAAATGGCCCAAACTGGGCAGCGAGTTTGTTTCTAGTGTACCCTACTGTACTTGCTGATGGTAATCAACACTACTCGAAAGCACTTTGCACGCTCGAAAATGAAGAAAAAACGGGCCGCTGTCATCGCTATCGCACTCGCTGCTGCTTCCATTACTCAACATCATTATGCTGCCCGCTACGACAAAACTCCCAAAAACACTTCCAAGCTCACCGGCCAACAATGGTTGAATGAGCTTCTGGCTGGCCATCCTCAGCGTTTTTACGATGCAATGGGAATGAATAAACATGTATTCCAGGCCCTTCTCCGTGAGCTAATCAAACACGGCCTTCACGACACAAGACATGTTTCGGCTGAAGAGCAGCTCGGAATCTTCCTGTATCTTGCTGTAACTGGCCTACCCCAGCGCCATCTTGAAGAACGATTTCAGCGCAGTCCGAGTACCCTCACAAAGTGCGCCACCATATTAATTATTGACGAGTTTAGAATTTGACTTCTGCTTATCAGAGCCATCCATTGCATTCTCAACCTCCTCACGTCTGATGCTTTCTATAATGCCTATGTACAACTTCCTGACGCGACCACCCCACTCGCACCCGAGATTGAGGACAACCCAAAATTTTATCCATTCTTCAAAGACTGCCAAGGATCAATCGACGGAACTCATTTGGATGCTTTTGTTCCTGATGATGCCGTGGCACGTTACCGCAACCGAAAAGGTCATCTATCACAGAATGTGCTTGCTGCATGCTCACAAGATCTGCAGTTTACATATATTCTCAGTGGTTGGGAGGGCAGTGCTGCTGATGGACACATCTATGAGGATGCTCGACGAAGTAATCTGATTATCCCTCCTGGTAAATATTTTCTCGCTGATGCAGGCTTTCCAATTTGCAATGGGCTCATGATCCCATACCGTGGAGAACGATACCATCTAAACGAGTGGGGTAGGATTGGTTTACAGTATTTCATTTCTGCTATCATGCTATCATTTTCTCATGACTCGTCTAGGCCCAAAAACTATCGTGAACTTTTCAATTTGTGTCATGCACAAGCTCGTAATGTCATTGAACAGATTTTCGGAGTGGTCAAGAGACATTTTCGGCTTCTCATGGTTTCTCCCGAGTATGATTTTACAACACAGGCAAAAATGGTCCCTGCTATCTGTGTACTACACAATTTCATCCGTATTTATGACAACGATGACCTCCCAGAGACACGTGAAACTCCCCATGATGATATTATCGGGGCAGTGATAGATGGGTTCGAGGATCTTGGAGGTGATATCTCATCTGCAGAATGAGTTCAGGCTTCCGATCTTAGGGATGCTATTGCCAAAGCTATGTGGGATAGTTATCAGTACATTTTAAATACACGATGTGTACTATCCTAGACTAAATTCAGCTAACTCTGACTGAATGTAACGAGTGTAGGTTGACTTTTTCTTGATTGCGCGGTATGAATCTGCAATTGCAGTCTGACGAGAGAACAACCGAACAGCTGCCACCTGCTCAGTTTCGGACAACTCAGCATCATCTTCAAGACAGTGGATGGCAGCACTACGACGTTCTGGAGAAGTGAGCCCACCAGACTCATCAAATTTATCAGCGAGTGTCTCGATAGCTCCTGCAACCGAAAACATGGCATCAGTACCTGAGCCACGACCACTCGAATAACGACGGATGGCACGGCCAGTTGGCTGGCGCTTGCGGCTGCTACCAAACGGTGTCACTTCAGCCGAACATTTCCGATTGTTGGGTTTGATGGGTGTCTGCAAGTCATTGACATCCTGGTAGATAGCCGTGAGCCAATAGATCATGTGTTTAAATAAAAAAAATGTACCTTGTCATTTTCGTCATCGAACATCTCATGTTCTTCACCTGAATCAGCAGGATAGTTGAACGGGAGGGTGGTGTCAACAATTTCAGTCGTGGTAGTCATGCCCACACGAAAGACATTTTCGCCAGTGGCAATAATCCCCTCGACGAGAATCTGGATGCTGTCGTACAGCGGAAAAGGTTTCTTCCTCCAGACTTTTGCTTTTGTGTGTGTGTGTCGAGGCATTTTGGTCAGCACCTCCGAGTCACGCAGATCTGACGAGATCCACTTACTGCAAGATATTTCTCCCAGACGTCTGGTGGGGCAGTTACAATCTTCAAAGTGTTGTCCCAGCCAAATCCAGATTGTTCCCGGAGTTTTTTAAGAACGGCGAAGTCTTTTTTGAGCTGAGAGCACAGTTAGAATGTATCACGAAAAGAATACAAGACATACCTTTCCCCAATGATCATGACATGAGCCAGATGTCTTCGCAACACCTCCACTTGTCTTCTCGCTCCCTTTGAGTGCTTCCGCGCAAGCAACGAATGACTTCGGTTTGAATCCTGAGTCAGATTGATGACCCTCCTCCCGTTCCTTCAGAAGTGTTGCTATCAACACAGCATCATCACTGGACTTCCAAACTGTCTTCGTGCTCGCACTCGGTGCTTTTGGTTTGGTCTTCGTGCCTTTGTCAGTCACAGTGGTGGACTCAGCAATAGGGCCAGCCTGAGATTGTTCGTTTTCGGGTGACATCTGAATAAGTCACAAAGGGAGGGACGAGATGGAAGAATTGGATTGCCAGAGACAAAAATCTGTATTAGTACTACAAGTAGATACCCATAGATTGATCTAACCCATCGAAATCAAACTTTTTTGTTGAGCACACACGCTGGTTGAGTTAAATTAGATGTTTTGATGGGAAAAATGTGTTGGTTCGATCCGACGTGATTTTGGTGGGTGACCAGCGAAAATTGAACCGGACTCAGTTGCTGAGCTGGGCCTAAGGCTTGTCGTGTAAGTCAACCTGTCATCATGTGATGTTCGTATTCTCGCATTTCTAAGTGCTTCTAAGTGACGGTTTTCAAATTTTCACATCAGAAACATGTAGGCTGCAATTTATTTATTATCAAGACAACAATTATACACGACAACAAAATAAACTATATGCGAAGATAGGTATGATAGTGACGTGCAGGGCTTTGAAACTTTAAACTTTTTGTTTCCTGTTTGTCAAGTTAGATTTACTGAATTTATGAATGACGAAAACAATGCATGTCTTGTGACCTGAGACACCATCTTCGCCTGCCGGTCCATGGCGCTTGCTAGCAATCAGACAGTTCTCGCCAATACTGTTAGCAATAACATTGCACGAGGATGGAACACAGTGTCGGCCGGTCCTGTGCAGAATGGAACCATTGACGGGTGCAGGAGGTTGGCTTTGTTGATCGGGTATGGTAGATGGGGATGAGACTGGTGCAGCAGACAAAGGAAGAGCGGCTGGAGGAAGCATGGGTGAGTCCTGCGGAGCTAAGATGGGTGTAGGCTGAAAGAAATCCATGAATGGGGCCTGGATTCGCGTGGACTCAGAGGACACTGTTGTGGTTGGAGGAAGTGTGGGTGAGTTCTGTAGTGGTGTGGGTAAGTCCTGCAGTGATACCACAATGGGTGCAGGCTGAGATATATTTTGGGGCAAGCCAGGAGGTGGAGTTATGGGAGGTGATGGCGATATGTTTGGGGGCAAGCCAGGAGGTGGAGTTATGAGAGCTGATGGCGACTCCAAGGCAGATGCTGCCTGCGGGTAAAGAGGTAAGCATGGCAGGTTTGGATTTCCGCCTGACACCTCAAACATGTCGACTTGAGCAGAGAGTCCCTCCCAGAATGAGTCGTCTATGTCTGGCCAATTGATATCAGTCGAGTTTTCAGGCAAATTGATGTCAGGGACTTTGTCCACCTAGTGGTGGCCGAGTCCAGTTCAGAACTGTGGTTCGAACTCGAACCGTTATGAACTTGACTGGGGTCCAGTCCAAAGTTCGGGCAATGAGTGGAACCGAACCGTTGGTCCAGTTCCCAGTTTGATGACCTGTAGGAATTGCTGAACCTGTTCGAACCACGGAGATATATCAGACCAGAAGAGAAGATCTGAAAGCAGTATGTTGTAGTCTAATATCAGTATTAGTTGTATCCCCTTGATGACACAATGTTTCAGAATCACTCGATCAAGTTATGTTCGATTTTCTTTGCTCATCAGTCTTTACTATCAATCAGCGGCACACATCCTTGACGACACAATATTGTTTCAGAACATCAAGTTATGTTTGATTCTTGATTGGCGACTCATGTAATTTGTTGCAATTATACAGACATTTTCTGACCTATCATCGAATGATATAGGCTTGATCAAACCCATCGCCTCCATTTCCATAACCTGTGTGCACTATTCGACGTACAAGGTATATTAGCTGGCAAACTGACTTCTCATTGATTGAACACATCTCATGATGTCTGACAGTGCCGTTGAGTCGGTACGACTATGGAAGACCATGGCCAGTGGGCCATGGGACTCAGACCACACACAGGGAACAAGGTGGCAGAATGGGTGAGAACTAGCTACTGACATGCACAAAGTATATCTACTGAGTGCCTCGAGGCCCAGGCAAGACCCCTGGCACCCCTGGCAGACCCCTGGCCTCGGACCTGGCCAACCCCTACTGACACACCGTTGGCCCAAACGGCAAGCTGAAAGATGCGTCCGAAATGGTATGGTACAATGATGCGGACGACGATCAGCCTATCCCCTCCTCATCTACAATTCACCCATTCTTTGCTGGTGCTGCTCCCCCTGCGTCTATCATAGCTGGTGCCCGTCGTTCTACTCGAGCGCCTCGCCCTTCGACGAGGATACTCGATCCCGACAATGTTGCATCATCCAGTACTGCGCAAGGTAGACGAAAAGCTGCCGACGGTCTTACCAGATGATGGGTCGCACGCAAGATTATTGCAAGCCCTACTACTTCCAATCATGATGGGGAATCCGACAGTGATGTAGATATTGGTGGTACTGATCTCGATGCAGTAGGTGGTGACACCAAAGTTGAGGATGATGTCGAGCGTGAATATGCATCGACAAAAGCTATGGGAGATGCAGACCGTAAGGTGAGTCACTAGCATTACTTTCGTCCACATGTTTCTCATGTACAAACTAGGGTTCGACTTGCCGTCCTAAGGCTGAACGAACTGCAGATGTTCATACCATCTTCATCAAGAAAGATGATTATGTAGACCCACATACTGGGCTTGTCGAGTCAGGACACGTGTGCACAGTCTGCCAGTAGGTCTCCAATTTTTTTTTTGAAATACTAAAGCTAAAACTGTGTTCGCTAGAAAGAATGGTGTTGCCGCTAGACAATGCTTCTTCAAGGGCAGCATGTCAACCCTCCGTACTCATGTCTCAAGGCAAGTTTTCCGCATCAGTGATCAATGTATTCACGCTAACGACAGAATACAGGCATCCCGACCATATCAAGGTTTATCAAGAACATTGCAAGAAATTAGACATTCCCTTGAACGAAAGGGCATGTCCAAAGTCTGATACGACTGAAACCCTCGACAGGTATATTTGATCCCGTACGCACTGACATTTGACTTCATTAACTTACATTTATTTCAGTCAACGAAGTCTTGATGGGATTGTAATCCATCAGCCATGCACACCTGCATTTACAACCAGCGGCCTTCTTGACTATGTCGTGGAGTTGATCGTGTGTGAGGACAAGGCATTCCAACTCGTGGAAAAAGGCCTATTCCGTCGCCTACTAACTTACCTCCGACCATCTTTGTCTGACAACGACATTCTGCACCGTAAGGCCGTTCGCCATGAAATCATGAAGAAAGCAGCGGCTACTGAAGCACGTCTGCAATACATTCTCAAGGTGGGTGTTTTTCTTTTCTCTTTGTGATATCTACCATCTTAAAGTGTACTCGCTGCAGGACATACCTGGAAAGGTTTCATTCACATTTGACGCTTGGACATCCGACCCTGGTGATCCACTTTTGTCTGTTACCGGCCATTACATCCATTCGCAACCAGATAAACCTAATGACTGGAAACTTCGAACTGAGCAGCTGGCGTTTTCGCCCATCAAAGGACGTCATACTGGAGCAAACATGGCTACTTTACTTGTGCGCACAGTGGACCGGTACGGTCTTCGTCCAAAAGTAAGTACTTTCATTTGTTTTTAATCTATGTAATACTAAATAACAACCAGGTAGGTTCGTTTACCTGTGATAATGCATCGAGCAATGACACGTGCCTTGCCACCTTTGCAGATATCATCAACACTGATAAGGCTGCTGGTGCAAAGATGTGGGATCCTGTTCAAGGTCATGTCAGGTATGATCACCGTGTCACGCATCTATATATTTCTCACTGTTTGAACAGATGCATGGAACATACCATCAACCTCGCTGCCGGATGTTTTGTCACCACTGTCTCGCCAACATCGGCTCGCAAGCTTCTCAAAAAGATAAAGGCGGCATTCAAACACGTTCAGCTGGATGGTAAAGACATTGATCTCGATGCTTTAGAGGCCGACTTGGAGGCCGACTTGGAAGATGTTGATGTCGAGGGTGACCAGGAGGAGGATGATGACGATGACAAGGAATTCAGAGTTGGGGACACAATCGGAAAGGCACTAGCGCTGGTGAAGCAGGTATGCTATCTTGCAGCCCTCGTTTCTACTGACTAATAAATATTACAGATTTGCGCATCACTGCAGGCTCACACTTTTTCACTCAATTGTGTAAGCAGGCAGATGTTCCTACCCTCAAGCTGATGCAGTGGGTGCGGACACGCTGGGCTTCAATGCATAGTTTTATCTCACGCATGCTTTTGCTTCAGAAGGTACGTCTCTCTCATATACTATGTTTTAAAACTTAAAGCTAATTGTGACATCTCGCTAGGGCGTTAATCTGTTTGTTGAGCTTGCTGACGACAGCAAAGATGTTCTGAACCTCAAAGGGAAGTCCTATGCAGATTTTCGACTCGACAGAAAGGACTGGGAAAAGCTCAGGTTAATGCACAAGGTTCTACAGGTTTATCATTACGACTAGCTACATTTTTTTATATTCTTTATACACTGACAACAATGGTAGGAACCAGCAAGTGCTACACAAACGTTTTCTAGCTCGCGCGACCCTTCCATTTGGCGGACAATTCATGTCCTCAAATTCTTACAGAAGTCGTGGGAAAATATGGCCAAGCTCCCACGATTTTCCAAAGTCGGTGATGCCATTCAAAAGGCTTTGGAAAATGTTGCGAAGTGGTACGACAAAACGAAGGACACGGACATATATTTTATTTGCCTTGGTATGTTCTTACTTCTTCACTTAGTATGATGATACTGATGTTACGGCTTTGAAGCACTTGACCCCAATGTCAAGATTGCATATGCCGAACATCAGTGGGACCAGGAGTTGTTCGATGTTGGCCTCGATAGGCTCAAACAAGTGGTAATTTTTTTTCCTTGTGTGGTCGTCACAGGCTAATTAATACATCCATAGTTCGATGAGTACTACGTGGCCCCGACCTCTGTTGCTGTAGAGGCTGACAATGAACAAGGGACATCTGACTTGCATGGTCAGTATGGCCGTTCGTGGGTGCTTGCAGCTGTGCAAGCACGTCTTGCATCAGATCGCACCAAGCTGAACCCTCGCGCTGAACTTACGGCTTATCTTGGAAGTCCTCTCGAGCAGACTGATGATGTTGTAGGTTGGTGGGGGGTGAGTTTTTATGCTATCACAAGCATACGAGTTGACTAACGAAGATTTGTACAGCACCACCAGTCGCAGTACCCAACTCTTTCACGCATGGCCAGGGACTACTTGCCCATACAAGGCTCTTCTACACCCTCGGAACGTGCCTTTTCGAGTGGCGGATTGACAGGAACCAAGTGGCGGAACCGTCTCAAATCAGATGTTTTTGAGAGCTTGCAGTTGTTAAAGAGTGCATACCGCAATGGTCACATCTCTGCTGCCAGTGATGCCGAGCAGCACTTGGATGCACTGATTGCTGCCCTCCATGATGATGCAGATGAAGATAGCGAGTAGTTTTATTTTCTCTTTGTTGTATACTACTCTACATCTCTGGCCAAAATGAATTTTTTTTTGAGCTTAGATTTGGATGGTCCGGTTCAGGGTTCGGACCCTTGATGAACTGGAACTGGACCGTTATCGGACTGAACCGATGGTCCGGTCCATGGTTCTGTTTGTGGAGAGAACTGGACCTATGGTTCGGTTCTCGGTTCCCAGAATTTGCCAGTGAACTGGACCAAACTGGACCCGTCCATCACTACGGATGGAGAACCATGGCAGCACATAGATGGATAATTAGCCTACAGTGATGTATCATGTCAATGGATAGTTGAATTGAGGGATGTATCCCAGTTTTAGGGCTATAGCCCATAATGATATATCTGTCTACCAACATCAGGTGGTGCGTGGATGCTAGGGTGGGAGATTATGTGAGTGGGGATGTGAGTTCGTGTGTAGGTGTGAGCTTGGGGGAAGGAGGAGAAGGAGAACGGGAGGTAGAAGGTATGACGGGCGCTTGCAAAGCTTGCAGTGCTTGACTGTGGTGGCGTTTCTTTGATGTCAGTTTCTGCTCCTGTGCCCCCTGATGTGGAATTGGAATTAGGTGTTGAGATAGTAGCTTGCAGTTTGGGGTGTGGAATAGCGTGTGCCACATCGACTGTCAAGATCCATTTAACGAGTTGGCGGTATATGGAGCTAGCGGTGCGCATGTTTAGTCTAGGTGTTTGCGATCATACTTTGGTATCAGTGAGTGAAAAAACGGAGAAAGAACGAAACACGCACACCTCCCTGATGAACGCCAACCAATCGCCCGAATACACGATCCCAAGAAGACTCTGTTGCGGCATCAGCCAGCGCCCTCAAAGCGTGAATCCCACACAAAACATATTGTCTTGCCAGCCAAAAGACTCTCTGCATAGACGAATTCAGCATGGTGCTCCACGGGTGTCATACCCGCAATCTATTATGTGCCGCTAGTGCTGAGAGAGGGAATGATGTAGCCCGCAAGACGACCTGCAAGGCTGCTAGGGCATTTACAATGCACAGGAGCATTAGTGATACTGTGCTTGATGCGATCAGCAGAAGCCAAAATGCACAAAGCTTGTCCTCGAAAGACATGAGACCCATCCACACATTGGAAAATATCAGCCGCAAAGTAAAATCTTTGTCTGCAGTGATCTCAGTTTCTGGAATGTGTTGTGGGAGTGATGAGGACGGAAGGACTTGTCTGGATTGCTTTCGTGCTTGCAAGATTGAAGGAATTCGTGGAGAGCTCAGTGGAAACCCGGGATGTCGTCGAGGGTGTTTATAGGGTCGTAGGGATTGTTGACGTGTAGGGTTGGGTTGGACATGGAGGTGTGGGTGAAGAGGGCTTGTTGTGTACAGGCATCTAAGGTATTTCAGGGACTGGTGCTGTGCAAGGTGGAGCAAGGCTTTATTCGGAAAGTAGTGATACCTAGAGTTCAAACTGTGGTGGCACAGGTGTAGTAGATAGTACTGCTTTGAATATATGTACATGGTCCCTGGAGTGGTCAGAGTCTGTGGTTAAACCGGACAGAGGTCAGTTCAGTCTGGGAGACCATTTGTAGACCTTTGATCCTAGTTGAAACTTTAGCTCAGAAGTGGCCCTAGCATTTCAGATGACGAGACAAAGCTTTGTGTGTAGAACCTGTATCAGAACTCTTGCACATGGTTTCCTGTAATTGCAGTGCCCAGCTTGACCATCTTATCTGGGGAGCTGACACAGTGCTCACTGGCATGATAACCAATGCTCCTTGTTGTGCACTGACATGTTGAATCATTAATGCGTGCTGGGCACGAAATGCGTGGGGGCTATCAAATGTACATGTCATACGTACAGCCGACTCGGGCTCAATTCGGTTAATTTAAAAATTTCCCCAGGGGCCAGTACTACAGACCTTTCGGAAAGTCTTGACTCACGTGTTCGAAATTGTAAGCTTTTTACCTTTAGTCTTTCAATTTCCTTCTTGACGCTATCACCATCAACACCACATGTGTCATTACACTTGGTGTCTTCTTCTTCTTTGCTTCTTGACCATACGAGTACTCTCCGCACATTGTTTCACCGGTCTTGTTAGTTACTGGTATTTAATCTTGCTCGTCTCGCATCATGCACCTCAGTATTGTTCTATGCGACTTACTGAGGTGTGTAGACTTCATCTTGCTCGTATCTCACACATACTGATTAGCATACCAGTGTGTCTCTCTGCTAGGTACATATCAATGAATATAGTATTGTTCTCCGCGACTTACTGAGCGTGTCTCTCCGCTAGTTTGACTACTTCGTATAGAAATGGTTCAAAAATAGTAGAAATGTTGAAAATTCAAATAAATCGAAAATCCAGCAAACTCGCCTTCAAAGTCGAGCAGAAAAGCATATCTGTCATTCTTTTGAACATTAGATTATGTCTAATACAGTAACTGAATGCTCCGATGAGGAGGATGCCTCTCATTCACAACACTCTGATGATGAATCTATTGATGATTCAGACACTGAAAAGGATATACTTGCTACGTCGTTGACAACGAAATCGTAGAACTCTGCGCCGTCTATAGATCCTTCAACGACTCGGACAGTCATATAGTCGTCAATGGTGAGAGCCGGCAGCACGCTGTATCGAATGCCCTGTTCAAGCGGACACTGTCAAAGGGGGCTTGTCCACTGAGTGACCAACCATATCTAGGGAGTGTGGTGCGGTCATCTTTGCTTGACTCGTCCAGGAACACAAACTGCTCAGCTGTATAGTTGGCTGTCATGTTGTGCAACCAATCAGCTCGGAAACCGTCATCATGTTCGGCCACGACCCTTTGTAGGTGAGACCAAGGTCCCTGAGGTGTTCATGGAGAGTTGTCGTCGATATTGGCTGATCGTGGTATATGGCGAGCCATTCGCCGATCTTGTCAAGTAGCAGTGACAGGGTTTCAGCTAGCAGCTTGTGGATCTCGTCTGTCATAACTTGATCCAGCAAGCAAGGGCGACCCATGATTGGTGTAGGAGGGTTAATACATTGTAGGAGACGATCGGGCTGCAGCCCCGTACGGCACCATTTCCCCTTACTGGATGAAGTCACGCATAACTTCCACAGGCCGTTGCGGACCATCACATGAGGTTGCGGAATCCATGCACTCATCGCATCACAACGCACTATCTGTCCATGTCCTGTCTTCATCTGTCCGTCCTCACTGGTGCATTCTCCTTCTTAGTTAGTCATTCCTAACCGTTCGCAGGGCCAGTTACATATCAGTTCCCATACACGAGGCCGTGTACCATTACTTACATGTATCTCCTTCCGACTTCGCTTGCATATGCGCCTGCTTATACGGTTCCGGTTTCTTACAGACTCTGTTATATACTACATCGCAGACTCGTACGGACCTCACTTTCCTACATTCCCTCTCTCTGGTTGTGTGTTGCGGAGTCACTAGTTAGTCTTACCTTGTCTTTCCTTGCTTGAGCAATCACTTGTTTGCCTTCTCATCCTGCGTGAACGCTCGCATCGCCATTGACAGTTGACTATTGCTAGTCCTAGTTGAGTTCCTTTGCAAAGCGGTTTCTGCACGTCTTCGCATATACCTGGTACCTAGTTTGCTCTACCTGATTACCTGTTCTGATACCTGGTACCCTACCCGTTTCGCATACCTGGTACCCTACCCGTTCGCATACCTGGTACCCTCTAGACATTCACTCGTTTCTCCGCATCCGCATACCTCGCATCTCCGCATCTGCATACCTCGCATCTCCACATACCTCGCATCTCCGCGCATTCTCGCATCTCCGCATCTCCTCACGTACACAGCCGTTCTGTCTTCAGTGCATCACTTCCTTCTTCACTGTTCCCCTTGCTCATATTTGAGGAACTGCTCTCAGAGCTATCCCCTTGGGTCGACTACTATTCTCGCACCCAGCAGGATCGGTACGCTATCACTATAGTGGACTTCTACGATTTCTCCCACAACGTCCATGTTCATCATAATTTGCCTCCCACCGCTCTATACTTCTTGACGATACTCCAAGAGCAACATCAATGCGCTCGATGTCCTGTCCTTCCTCCAAAAGCAGGCACAGGGCTCGTTCTTTCCGATCAAACCTGGTCTTCTGGTAGACCATGACGAGTATGAGTGAGAAACTTGTGAAATATGATGTTTTTGAAGCTGTTCAGAGGCATACAAAACTCGAAAGGAATTTAAATGAATTTTCGACATTTTCACTATTTTTGAACCATTTCGAACACGTGAGTCAAGACTTTCCGAAAGGTCTGTACTAGTACTCCGTAAACTCGTCGAGTCGTTGTGTCAATGAGTCTCAAATTAACTCCGTCCACCCAATAACTTCGGGGACTCGTCAATAGGCAACTAAGGCATGTCTAGGAAGGAAGGAAAGAGCCGATAACGGAAACAAAAACGCACCTCGACACAATCAAATCCTGAGTTTTCCCGGATACTGCAGAAATTCAGCATCAGCAATCGCGCAACTATCCACCTCCTCCATCAATCTGTTCAGAGGCTCTGCGCATCTGCGACGCATAGCCTTGATGTGAGAATTCCCTCATAAGTAACTGGTCTTGCAAACTGAGTCCACCCAAGCCCGGTATATCACCGCCGCGATCGGATGATGTCTGGGAAAGATCATCAATAACCATGCCGAAGTAGATTTGAACTCAGGTGTTCCTACCAGTCTGTCTGATGTTGCAAATATCACTCTGACCCTTGTGCATCCATCATCATAGTGGTCCGTTCTCTGTCACTACACGGCTCAGATATATTGAAGTCCTGTGGTTGGTCTATGTTCATCGATAGCTAATGTTTCGTGATTGCTGATGGAACTGATGCAGAATCCCCAAAACAGCAAGTTTAGTCACGAAAAGATTTTTTCGGTGTTCAAATATTCCGCAGATTGCAGACATAAGTTACATCAAAGTTCTTCAAACAACAGCTTCTCACTACTATTCCTTTTCTACTTGCTGTGATCAATGAAGATTGTGATTCGAGACACGGCCACTATCCAGCCTGATCACTATAAAAAGCGCTGGATGGTGGTAGGTCTGTACAAACTCCATACGCCCCATCCTAATATGACCTTCTTCGTCTCAAATGATCCTGCTTCGTGGCCGTTCCTCAGTTATGTTCAGTTTTCTAGCTATTTTCAAGGTTCGTAGAGAGCAAGTGGCATGACGATGTTGACGTCTCGCTATCATTGACTATGGTTTCACAGTTGCATCTTTCACTGTGTTGGTGTATGATTGGGGTGAGCGAGATAATACTTTATGAGGGGATCATTGTGTAGTGAGTACACGAGCTCGGTAGACTTAATGGATGTCACTGTATTGAATATATACCTGTAGCGAGTACACGAGCTACAGGAACTATTAGTTAGATGTAGGTACTATGTATAATAGGTACTAACCTCAGTAGACTTAATGGAAGTCACTGAGGAAGAGCTCTTACTGCGTGCGAAGGAAGTGAAAATGAGTGTGCTTATGTAATGTACGTAGCGAGCGTTAGAATATTCAACACTCCCCCTCAAACCGAGCGAAGTCCAAGGGCAGTAGCAAAGTGTTTAGCTTTGAGGCTAGGAAGGGGTTTGGTGAGGGCATCAGCAATCATACTGTCTGTAGGGCAGTATTCTAGTAAAATAGAACCTTTATCAATAGAGAAACGAATGAAATGATAGTGAATGTCTATGTGCTTGGTGCGCGCGTGAAACGCGCCAGAATTGGCGAGTGCAATAGCGGATTGATTGTCGCAATGAAGGATAGCTGGCTGCATTAGCGGGCAGAAGATCTCTGTGAGGAAGTGATGCATCAGGAAAATGTGTATTTGCCATTATAGCTCCCAACACCTCCTAGTAGTATCTAGGAGCTATAATAGCTGTTATAGCATAAATGCCAATTATTGGCAAGTCCCTTCTATAGCCCTCATAATAGCAGCATGCTTTTACAAAAAATCTTACTATGGAATGCCCCCACTTTCAGCAGCTATTATGACAGCTCAGTGCTATAATGCGCAAGTGATTTTCATAAAATGTACTTGTGCATTATAGCAACTAGTAGCTACTAGTTGCTATAATGGCTACTGTGACCTCAGCAAGGAACGTAAAAAAATCCAAATGATATGCAATTTGATTTTAGGAACATGCTAATGAAATGTACTACTAAATCGTCATCATACGCATCTCCTACTCACTATCGGACTGGAATGCTGCAGCCTCCTCTATAGCTTCCTTGTCAATTTTCATGGTGCTGGTTTTCTTAAGCATGCTGCAAGCGTCTAGAGATACCTTTCTACAAAAAAAAATCATTAGCTAGAGCTAATAATAAACCAACCAAAATATACTTGAGAGTGTCCTTCATGTCCATCTTCATCAGCTTGTAGAAAATTGGGGTATTGTTCTTGAACTCAGAAAGCAGAGATTTGTAGCCAGAGAACCTGTCAAAAGAGAACATCTACATTAGCATAAGTAAAGTCAGAGAAGAGGAAGAAACAAACTCAGCGCAATAGGTTTCATCAGTGAAGGAGACAACAGATCCCATTCCTTTAAGCTTGCCATTTGATAAGAAGCCTCTGAGCGCACATTGAATCTAGAAGAGACATTTTCATTAGCAATGTCCTCTCATATAAATCACAAACTCACCGCACTGGCACAAAGGGCCAGCAGAGCATCAGGAAACTCCAGATATAAGTTATTTTGTTTACCCATCTTAATAGCATCTTCCTTTACTGACCAAAACTGGTCAGAGATCAATAACACCAGGCCTTGGTTCATCCAGGGCTTGGTTTTGTCATACGTCCTTTGCTGTGATTTAAGCGAATCTAAATGAGCGTAATTCATAGTATATGAATTATTAGCACTTACCTTTAAGTTGATGTCGCCATGTAGAAAAATGTTGTCCTTCAGAAGCCATTTGCAGGCGCTAATGACCTCCTCACTACTCTCCAGCTCAGTAAGCCCAAACCAGGCAGGTGTACCTTGCCTAGCCTTCAGTACAAGTTCAGCCCTCATTGTCCCCTGCCATTGCCATGTCTGTGATCAGAGCGATCAATCAGCATCATCTACTTGAATATCCAGGCACGTACGTAGTTCACCAACAAGTTCTTCATGTCCAGGTTGTTCTCAAGCTGGGTTAGCCTCTCTGTCAGCTGATCGTTGCCTTGACAAGCCTCAAGAATGACATCCCATGCCTTGCATTCCTTCTGCTGGTTGGTGGGGAAGCCATCTGACAAAGCTCCATGGCGTCTCATGCTCATTGTTAAGACCGTGCTCAAAGGGCGGATCCGAAGGGCTTGGCTTCAGCTCGTGCGCTGCGCCCCTTACCCGAGTACGTGCCCTTAATTTCCGAAGGCTAGAAACAAAGTCCAAGGGAGGATGATGAATCCCAATGGACTTCAAGAGGACAAGTCTGGTAGGCTTTTCGAGGAAGAGTTGGGCCGATGTTCAGGGGGTTAGTCCGGCTGACATAAGGAGGGTTCGTCGGCCGACGTAAGGAGGGTTAGTCCGGCCGATCATAGGGTTAGTCCGGCTGACATAAGAGGATTAGTCCGGCCGACATAAAGGGGGTTCGTCGGCCGACGTAAGGAGGGTTAGTCCGGCCGATCATAGGGTTAGTCCGGCTGACATAAGAGGATTAGTCCGGCCGACATAAAGGGGGTTCGTCCGGCCGACATAAAGGGGGTTCGTCGGCCGACGTAAGGAGGGTTAGTCCGGCCGACGTAAGGAGGGTTAGTCCGGCCGACATAAGAGGATTAGTCCGCCGGACAATAGGGGCTTAGTACACCCGGAGAATAGGGGCTTTAGTCCGGCGGACGTGGGGGACAGAACAGACAGGTATAAGGACGGAAAGACAGGAAGTCCGAGGGGACAGAAGGACAGGAAGTCCGAGAGGACAGGAAGTCCGAAAGGACAGAAGGACAGGATGTCCGAGAGGACAGATCTGAGTAGGTCCGATGTTTAGGGTCCGATGCTTAGGGGTTAAGTGGACCCGAGCGGGTCCGACGTATAGGATGTCCGACGAATACAGGAGGAGCGGACGAGTGGACGAGTGGACGAGCGGACGAGTGGACGACATGAGTGGGATCCGACGAATAGGACGTCCGACGAATAGGACGTCCGATGAAAAGGAGATCCGAGGTATACAGGAGGAGGACCAATGAATAGGACGTCCGATGTATATGGGAAACAGGGCAGATCCTGCTGAGGGGTATGTCCGGTGGAGACTGGGATGCGGAGTTATCCTGCCGAGGGGTAGGGATAGGGTTAAGGTATAGCTTGGCTACATTTCGGAGGTCTGGACATTGTTTCTTGGGAGAGATGGGATATGATTCAGGGGCTCAGTGTACGGTATATGACACTCATGTTGGCAATGCTAGCTATTCTCTTGGAGTGTGGTGTTGTGAACATGGCAAGGGTCACTTTGGTGTTGAGGATGCTGGAGCACCTACTGGGGCCCGAGCTTGATGGCTCAACATCATCTCCTACCACGACCTATTATAGGACTCAGGGAGATAAACAAATGATGAAATATGTGACTCGCACCTGGTCATCGTCCAGCAGCTTGCTATACCCCTTCTTGCTACTAATCTCCTCCTCATCAGAACCTTCCTCCTCGTCCACCCCGCTGTCCTCCCTGCTGTCCTCCCTATCATCGTCATTCTCCAAAGGTGATTCTTTATTTTGAGATGCTGGAGTTTCTTCAGGAACTTCGTGGTCACAGTCGTCATCCTCCTCATCATCTGCATTGAAAGTTAATAGTTCTTGTAGGGTGTCGAGGGCTGGCTCTTCCTCATCAGAAGATTCTGGTACAGATTTTCTGATGCGCTTATTGGGCCTTGAGCTTTGCTGGCCCCTGTCGTCCCTTTCAGCTTGCACCTCTTGCTCCAGTAGAGCTGCCGATCGCTTTCGTGTGACTGAACAGTGTTAGTATTATCACAACTGTACTGTTGAATCTCACCTCTTTTCTTGTCCGCCTCCTCTGCTGTTTGAGCAGCCTTTTGAGCCTTTTGCAGTTCTGCCAATCTTTTTGCGTCTGCTGCTGAGAACTTTTTAGTAGATGTTGATGAGGAAGGGGCCTTAGAAACAGCCTTGGGATTGGACTTGGGCTTTGCAGTGCCTCTTTTTGATTTGGGTGGCATTAGATCTTGCTGGTGAAAGTGGTTCGAACACAAAGTACAAAGTTCTCTGTGAATTTCGACTATATATTAAATAACATTGCTTACTTTGAATTAAGCTTACTCTTCGGTTGATGTTCGCTTCTTTACTTGAGATAATACTGTGTGATTGAAATAAGATAGACAATATTTGAACGTCAGGTCAGTGGAAGAATGAGTGATCCTCCCAACCATTACGCCCCTCCTTCCACTTATCGAACCCCCCATCTGTGTGTAAAACCAGTGATGCTCTCTCACCCACATACTCCAAGTTGAAATGAGTGGTATCAGCAGAAGTAAATGCGATGAAATTGCCATGCCTAAGCTCCACCACAAGACCCTGCTCCTTCAACACTATTCCTCCCCCTGTGAAGTGCCCCACTGCCAATACCAAACAAAGCAACTTATCTTTAGCGTCTCGATGTGCAAGCGTGGCCACATTAATGTTGATCACCAGTGAGAGGAACGGAGCTACTGGACTATCTGGCTTCCCTGGTAGCAACTCCACCAGTTCCACCAATGCCTTGTACTCTTTGGGCAAGCAGGCCCGAAACTAGCATGATACATTAGTTGCTCCTCTTCCTGCATGTGCGGCGGGCTTACCACAGTCTCAATCCACTCAAAAACATCAGCCAGCGATGCCTGAATATTAAGGTAGAGCTGTTTATGGTTGAACGTTTCTTGCGATAGATAAGGCAACATCTGGGTGAAGTTGAATTCACGGCAGCCCTTTGCAGCTCTGGCCCCAAGGAAGTGCGGATGAACATCTTCAGGAGCTGCTTCACCCTGTAGCCCCAAGTCAGCTTGTCAGCATGCCTAGAGAGTTGAGCATTTACCGATACCCCATAATGATTCCACCAAGAGAAATGTACTGTCTCAAACCAATCGTCTCTTTTGTGGGTGGAACAGGGCAGCTGACTTTGGAAGATGTCCAGGTTGTCAAAGGACGCCTTCAGCCTGTCATAGAGAGTCTCTCTCATGGCGTCCGGCATCGCGTTGCAAACAAAAGCCATGAGGGATCCATCCGCATTGCAAAGTTGCAGCGCTCTGCAGTCTTCATTGGTCAAATTCTATTCAGAATGGAGAAAGACGTACCCTGGTATTATATCCATTGAGATTCGGACATATGAATCTCCCAGCTTGTGCCCCCCAGGATAGAACGTATCAAGCTTCATCTTCATCTTCAGTCTCACTGGGCACTATCTGCATTGAAATTCTCATACCTTACTTTGCAGCGCTGACAGGTCACTGACATCCACCCTGGTCTCCGCCAATTCCCTCTCTTTCTTAGTCCAGGCCTTGTTAAGCGTCCTATCGTGCTCAGCAGTGAATCTTTGGTTCTCCGATAAAGAAGGATCGAATTGCGTAGCCACTACAGCGATCTCCATATTGATGTCAGCGAAAAGCCCTTGCCCATCTGAGGCATTATACTTTGATGAATTGACGTTCGGATTCCAGCCATCAGCTGTAGCCACTATGTTGAAAACTGGCAGGAGGTCGTCTAGGACTGGAGTCAAGCAGGGCTTCCAGGAAGAACACGATCTTGATGGGAACTTATAGTCACTTCCATTTGTTCAAACATTAGCTGATGTTCAGGACAACTGGTGTGTGCCACTCACTTCCTTTCCAAGCAATCAAAGAACCTATCTGAATCTTTCAAGGACGTGCAATCCACTGTAGCAGAGAGTCCGTGTAAGATGTTGAAATCGATGCAGAAGCGATTCTCAAAGGAAAGAGGGAGCTTCTCTCTCATAAAGGCAATGATCGGAATGATCTGGCTACGCACAAGTTTCCCTGCAGGAGAATTGTCAGGCCTTCTGAGCATCTTTCCTACCTCAAAAGGAACACGACCAAGTGCTCTGGCAATGCTCCAGTACAGATCCAGGCCCGCCACCATGAGTAAAACATATATTGATCCACCAGCAGCCAATTGGCCAAATTTATGGCCCAAGGTGTTCCAGAACACAAAGGTATGCAAAGTGGGCTTGCCGTTGGGCAGAGGTGCGACGAAAGTAGCATAAATATCGCGCAGACTGGAGACATCGGTTGAACTGTGCAGGAGACTAAATCGATAGTTAGAAACACGTTCACAAGAAGTCGCCATTAACACACAAAGCGCACCTTTGACATTTCACCGCTAGCTCAACATAACTCAGCATCTTCATGAACACCACGCCCACCTCTTGAGATGAAAAGGCATAACAACGCTGAAGGACTGACATTATGCTGTCATCCCAAGAAGATATGCACACCTGGTTCACTCTATCCATCCACATCTTTGGTTCCATCTCTTTGGATTCCGGGTGAATTGCGGCAAGTGCAGAGATAACGGTGTCCGGTGAGGCTGTGCTCGTATGAGCCATATTGTCTCCGACGTACCACCGCATCCCAACCAGTTTCCTACTATTCCTGGGACAATTGGGATCCGATGGGGCCTGGGGCCTACGTCTTCGATAAGCCTCTGTGGGGTGTGGAATCTGCATGGAGTCCCCAATTTCACCAGGGATGATTGAAAAGGTTAGGCAAGATGGTCCGGTTGTCCGAGTCAGGTCTTGCAGTCGCAAGGCCAATGTTTGGGCCCCTTCGCCCAGCTGCATCAATGCACAGATGATAAGGTTTAATTCTGAAGGAGATAACTGACAGTCAGCCATTGTAGAGTACTCTGTAACAGAAACTCGCTGCTTGCCATTGACGCTGATGCAGATTTCCCATGGCGGGAAAGTAACTGGTTTACTTTCCCGCCTCCCGCCTCACATGTCTTACCGGCGATCGGAAACCTGTTGCACGTATCAGTGGAGAACCTGCAATCTGTGGCTCTTCAAATCTGGCAGATCTATTATTGCATGTGCATGTACTTCGTCATGTAACTTATTACCCATTAAAGAAAAAGACTCACCACTGCTTACAGCGCCATTCCCATCAATTCTTCCACTGTCAAACAATCCTTTGTTAAAGCCCAGGAGAACATGGTGAGTTCCTTTTGTCCTTTGTTGGGTCATAGCAGCTGACTAAAGTGGTGTAGAAGACGTCAGTGGAGAGTTCTTTGAATCCAGCCTGGAGAAACAGAACATATGCCAATCAGTTCAAGACCAAGGTGCGTTCCATTGAAATTGCGCTTACATGCTTGTCTAAAAGGCTAGTGGGCCATTGCAAATTCAGTTTAGTTCATCTTGGGGTGTAGACCTTGCAACTATGGGCCAGCGCGATGTTGTGCAAGCAAGTATGGATGTCGAGGTGCGGGCGCTTAGTACAACAGAAGTTGATGTCAAATGGAAGGATCTGGATAAAGCGGACAGAGATGATGTGCTTACTGTATTGGAGGCAAGGAAAGTGTATGAGAAGGGAAAAGGATGACTTGATGCGCCAAAC